>NC_056733.1:1474288844-1474531344 GCF_019279795.1 Protopterus annectens | reverse complement strand
TTGTTTATTTACTTGCAACCCTTGGGTGAAGCCTGTGGAAGACTTACAGCAGACAGGCACTAGTGGAGGAAAACTGGAAAAGGTGTCAACAGATGGTCAGAGCAAGGAGTATTTCCTATAATAAAGTAACTGTATGTCATGGGAGGGCAGAGAAGAGAAATGGGTAGGCTGTATTTGAAAAAAAAAACTGAGTCTACAGTGTCTTATACTCAGGGTCCCCCTTTCTGCTGTTCATAACTCTCAAATACCTAGATTTCCATAGTTTGGGTTATTCATAGAATTTGTGGTTTTCTGGCAAATTGGTGAGAAGTGAAGTCATTAAATAATGACAGTCATTTGAGTTATAGATTTCATATCCTTCATGAAATGTGTACTAATGCAGAACCTGTTATCCTAACAACTTTCTAAGTTTATAAGAGCAATAATTAAAATATGTCCCTATATTTGAGCCTTTGTTCCCCCATAATTATTGGCTTTGTCTATATTTCTTGCCCTAAGAGTATGAGAAGTATGCAGCCATTGCTTTTTATAGGAATGAGTGACTTGGTGAGTAGTAGAAAGAGCCCAAGGGCTTAACATCATAAGGAGGGCAAGTAAAAAAATAAGGTGCCTTCAGAACACAAGTAAGGAAGAGGAAGTAGTTACAAACAAGAAGGAGACAGCTGAGATAAGGACATACTGAGCAGTAAAAAAAGAACGAGAGAAAAAGACAGCTGAGATAAGGACATACTGAGCAGTAAAACCAGGACAAGAGAGACAGCTGAGATAAGGACATACTGAGCAGTAGAACCAGGACAAGAGAGACAGCTGAGATAAGGACATACAGAACAGTAGAACCAGTACGAGAGAAAGAGACAGCTGAGATAAGGACATACTGCACAGAAGAACCAGTATGAGAGAAAGAGACAGCTGAGATAAGGATGTACTGATCAGTAGAACCAGTATGAGAGAAAAAGACAGCTGAGGTAAGGACATACTGAGCAGAAGAACCAGGACAAGAGAGACAGCTGAGAGAAGGACATACCAAGCTGTTGAACCAGTATGAGAGAAAGAAACAGCTGAGATAAGGACATACTGAGCAGTCGAACCAGTACGAGAGAAAGATACAGCTGAGATAAGGACATACTGCGCAGTAGAACCAGTACAAGAGAGACAGCTGAGATAAGGATGTACTGAGCAGTAGAACCAGGACAAGAGAGACAGCTGAGATAAGGACATACTGAGCAGTAGAACCAGTATGAGAGAAAGAGACAGCTGAGATAAGGACATACTGAGCAGTAGAACCAATACGAGAGGGACAGCAGAGATAAGGACATACTGAGCAGTAGAACCAGGACAAGAGAGACAGCTGAGATAAGGACACACTGAGCAGTAGAACCAATGCGAGAGGGACAGCTGAGATAAGGACATACTGAACAGTAGAACCAGTACGAGAGAGACAGCTGAGATAAGGACATACTGGAGGCTGAGCTCTCTCAACATAGGACTGGCAAGACCAGTCAGGAGGAGAAGGTTACCACACACACTATAGACCCAGTCTCACATAGTACCATTACAACCTCAAATCATACACATAAACACACAAAGACATACTCGGAGGCTCTGATCAAAAATCTACCAAAACAGCAGAGGCCACCAAAGCAGACACCCAAACAACCACCACCTCAGAACACAACACCCGCAACACATAGACCTCACAGTCAGAGTGTCAAACAGTCACAGCCCTTAAGGCCAAACACAATGCCAGACACACTAGTCATTGGTGACTCCATAGTCAGACACACTGATGTCCCGCTCACCAGACTGAGTAAGGAGAAGGTCACAGTAAGCTGCCTGTCGGGCGCTAGAATCCGCCACATAACGCAAGCACTCAGGTCTCTCAACAGCTGGTACAAATATGACTCAGTCATTGTCCACGCTGGTGTAAACGACCTGAGATGTACCTCCTTGGACTACATGAAAAGAGACATTGAGGAGCTCTCTGATTATGTAGCCCAGGCAGGTATGACCCTGACCTTGAGCAGTATCCTACCTTCACCAAGAATGATGCCACAATACAGAGATAAGATGATCAGCTTTAACAATTGGCTTAAACACTGGTGTCATTCAAAGGGGATCCAGTATCTGTCTGCCTGGGATGACATACTGGACAAGCCACGCTGCTTCAAGGGACGGCTTGCACCTGTCACCCCTGGGATTCGGATATTGGCAAAGGCTCTTGCCACCCCATAGTGCCTTTTTAGGCAAGGCTCAAATTCTAAACCTACCACCCTAGAACACAAAAAGGAAAAAACTAAGGGTAATGCTGCTCAATGCCAGAAGTCTAAATCTCAAAATGCACGACTCGAGGCCCTTCTCAGTATGGAGAACATCGATGTCTGTGCTGTGACAGAAACCTGGTTCAAGGCTCCTGAGAGCACCCCAGCGCTATCAGGTTTTACCTCATATCATGCGTTCCGCCCCAAAATCCGGACAATACCAAGAAAGGAGGGGTATCGATATTCATCAAGGACACCCACACCTCAAGACTGGTGGCAATGCACGATGCATCGGAGACCATCCAGGTGCAATTAACCATAGGCAAGACTGCTCTGCAAATTGTAGCATGTTACAGGCCACCCTCACAAACTCAGGAAACTCACATGGCCTTCCTGAAAACACTAGAGGGATAAATGTATCACCAAACACCATCATACTAGGTGACTTCAATTACCCTAATATAGACTGGGAACACTACTCAAGCCCAAACACCCTAGCCCAAAAGTTCCTGGAATTCATAAACTCAAATGCCATGGAACAACTAGTCACCATCCCCACAAGAGGAGATAACATACTTGATCTCATCATCACGAACATGGGAGCACAATGTTCAACACCGAAGTATACCCCTCACTGGTGAGATCAGATCACAAACTAATCTCGCTGGAGGTCCTCATCCCACCCCACCTGAAATAAAAAGACCACAGTAAAGAACTTCTCAAAAGCCGACTTCACACTTCTAAAGACTAGTGTGGTCTCCTTTCAGGCCCCGAGCCGGCGGAAAACAATACTCAAGCCGCTGAATCACTTACAAACGCCTTCTACCAGCACCTACAGGACTGCATGGATAAGGCAATCCCAAGCAAAACAAAGACTCTTTGTACCAAAGGCAAGCGTCCAGTCTGGTGGACCCCAGCCATAAACAAACTCTATAACAAAAGGAGGAAGCTACTACAAGATAGAGCAAAATCCTTAAAAGGTAAGACACCCTTGATCACTATAAGTAAAAAACTAAGAGCTCTCATAAAATCATCCAAAGCAAATTTCGAGAGAAAAATAGCTAAAGACTCAAAAGACAATCATAAGGCCTTCTTTAGCTATGTTAGAAACCTAGGAGGAAACTCCCAGATATGCTCAGAACTAGTTCAAAATGATGTGAAGATTACTGATCCTACAGACATTGCCAACATACTGGCTGACAGGTTCAGTGCAAACTCCCCTCCCCAAAAGGAGAGATATCTATACCAAATGAGTGCAGCCCCCAAACATCTCCAGCGCCCAAGTGAGAACTGCTCTCTCCAAAGCAAAAACACAGCATCCATGGGACCCGATGGTGTCCCCGGCTGTGTGCTCCACGAACTCAATGAGGAATTAAACCCACAGCTAGGACAGCTGTTTAATCAAAGTCTTACCTCTGGATACGCACTCCAGGAGTGGCGCACTGCAACTGTGGTCCCACTTCACAAAGGCGGTGCCTCCACAGACCCTGGAAATTACCGGCCCATTAGCTTGACAAGCCTTATCTGCAAAGCCATGGAGAGGATCATAATGGACCTCATAAATAAAGACATAGGGAATTTGCAGACTTTGGATCCAACCCAGTTTGGCTTTGTCAAAGGCAGATCATGCCTTTTAAACTTGGTTGACTTTTTCGAAACAGTCACCAAAGCCATTGATGAGGGAAAGGCAGTCCATACAGCCTACCTCGATCTGGCTAAGGCCTTCGATACAATACCCCACTCGGGTATCATTGAAAAACTCATCAGCTTAACTGTTAACCCATACATCACGAGATGGGTTGCAAACTGGCTGAGTGACAGAACCCACAGGGTCAGAGTTGCTGGCGCCATGTCAAACTCAAAGCCTGTCACAAGTGGTGTCCCACAGGGCTCAGTCCTGGGCCCACTCTTGTTTGGCATCTACTTTTCCGAAGTACAAGCAAACACAGGAGGGTTATGGCTGACAAAGTTTGCAGATGACTGCAAACTGGCCATAGTAGAAAACACATCTGACACAGATATCCTTCAGAAGGGTCTCACAGAAACGGATAACTGGTGCCAGAGCCACGCCTAAAGTTAAATGCCAAAAATGCATAGTCATACCCTTCGGGAAAAACAAGGTTACCCCTAGCTACCAAATAGGTGGCAATCCACTGAGCACAGAAGAAGTTATCAGGGACCTGGGGACCCAGGTTGATAGTAGTCTGTCATTCGACACCCATGTAGCTAAAGTAGTTAGGAAGTCCTTCTACATTGCCCACCTTATCATGAAGGGATTCTCATCTAGATCAAGGGAGGTCATAGTCTCCCTTTACTCATCACTCATCAGACCAATGATTGAGTACAATGCCCCATTCGAATGTATCTGACCCGACACTTGCAGCAGCTGGAGAGGCCACAAAGTTCCTCACCAAAAGGATAAAGGGTCTCAAAAATCTGTCCTATGCTGCCCGACTGAAAGAACTCCAGCTCTATTCAGTCGCTACGCTGCTCAGAGGTGACCTTTGCCTAACATACAAGGCCATGTCAAACCCAGATTTGATGAATATGCTTCACCTCAAAAAATCTAGATCCATCAGAGCCACAAGGGCGGGAGACTTAAACCTCGACACGGCTATTAATAGGACGTGCTGGAGAGATAGATTCATCACCCAAAGACTCCCTATGCTGTGGAACAAAATCCCGGTACATGTGAGGCAGAGCACCTCGCTGGCCTTGTTCAAGAGAAATCTTGACCAATGGATGGGAGATCGCAGATATACCCCAGGAATTACCTCAGTGTCACTGCTTGACAGAGGCACAGCAAAATAATGGGTATAGTTCCCCATACTAAAGGGGTGGCGTAAGCCACAAAACAATGGGCTAGGCTTATAAATGCCCTCGGGCAGATAGCCTAGTATGAACCTATGAACCTATGAACCTATACTGAGCAGTGGAACCAGGACAAGAGAGACAGCTGAGATAAGGACATACTGAACAGTAGAACCAGGACAAGAGAGACAGCTGAGATAAGGACATACTGAACAGTAGAACCAGGACAAGAGAGACAGCTGAGATAAGGGCATACTGAACAGTAGAACCAGTACGAGAGACAGAGACAGCTGAGATAAGGACATACTGAGCAGTAGAACCAATACGAGAGGGACAGCTGAGATAAGGACATACTGAGCAGTAGAACCAGGACAAGAGAAACAGCTGAGATAAGGACATACTGAGCAGTCGAACCAGGACAAGAGAGACAGCTGAGATAAGGACATACTGAACAGTAGAACCAGGACAAGAGAGACAGCTGAGATAAGGACATACTGAAGAGTAGAACCAGTACGAGAGACAGAGACAGTTGAGATAAGGACATACTGAGCAGTAAAACCAGTACGAGAGAGACAGCTGAGATAAGGACATACTGAGCAGTAAAACCAGTACGAGAGAGACAGCTGAGATAAGGATATACTGAGCAGTAGAACCAGGACAAGAGAGACAGCTGAGATAAGGACATACTGAGCAGTAGAACCAGTATGAGAGAAAGAGACAGCTGAGATAAGGACATACTGAGCAGTAGAACCAATATGAGAGGGACAGCAGAGATAAGGACATACTGAGCAGTAGAACCAGGACAAGAGAGACAGCTGAGATAAGGACATACTGAGCAGTAGAACCAATGCGAGAGGGACAGCTGAGATAAGGACATACTGAACAGTAGAACCAGTACGAGAGAGACAGCTGAGATAAGGACATACTGGAGGCTGAGCTCTCTCAACATAGGACTGGCAAGACCAGTCAGGAGGAGAAGGTTACCACACACACTATAGACCCAGTCTCACATAGTACCATTACAACCTCAAATCATACACATAAACACACAAAGACATACTCGGAGGCTCTGATCAAAAATCTACCAAAACAGCAGAGGCCACCAAAGCAGACACCCAAACAACCACCACCTCAGAACACAACACCCGCAACACATAGACCTCACAGTCAGAGTGTCAAACAGTCACAGCCCTTAAGGCCAAACACAATGCCAGACACACTAGTCATTGGTGACTCCATAGTCAGACACACTGATGTCCCGCTCACCAGACTGAGTAAGGAGAAGGTCACAGTAAGCTGCCTGTCGGGCGCTAGAATCCGCCACATAACGCAAGCACTCAGGTCTCTCAACAGCTGGTACAAATATGACTCAGTCATTGTCCACGCTGGTGGAAACGACCTGAGACGTACCTCCTTGGACTACATGAAAAGAGACATTGAGGAGCTCTCTGATTATGTAGCCCAGGCAGGTATGACCCTGACCTTGAGCAGTATCCTACCTTCACCAAGAATGATGCCACAATACAGAGATAAGATGATCAGCTTTAACAATTGGCTTAAACACTGGTGTCATTCAAAGGGGATCCAGTATCTGTCTGCCTGGGATGACATGCTGGACAAGCCACGCTGCTTCCAAGGGACGGCTTGCACCTGTCACCCTGGGATTCGGATATTGGCAAAGGCTCTTGCCACCCCATAGTGCCTTTTTAGGCAAGGCTCAAATTCTAAACCTACCACCCTAGAACACAAAAAGGAAAAAACTAAGGGTAATGCTGCTCAATGCCAGAAGTCTAAATCTCAAAATGCACGCACTCGAGGCCCTTCTCAGTATGGAGAACATTGATGTCTGTGCTGTGACAGAAACCTGGTTCAAGGCTCCTGAGAGCACCCCAGCGCTATCAGGTTTTACCTCATATCATGCGTTCCGCCCCAAAATCCGGACAATACCAAGAAAGGAGGGGGTATCCATATTCATCAAGGACACCCACACCTCAAGACTGGTGGCAACGCATCGATGCATCGGAGACCATCCAGGTGCAATTAACCATAGGCAAGACTGCTCTGCAAATTGTAGCATGTTACAGGCCACCCTCACAAACTCAGGAAACTCACATGGCCTTTCTGAAAACACTAGAGGGGATAAATGTATCACCAAACACCATCATACTAGGTGACTTCAATTACCCTAATATAGACTGGGAACACTACTCAAGCCCAAACACCCTAGCCCAAAAGTTCCTGGAATTCATAAACTCAAATGCCATGGAACAACTAGTCACCATCCCCACAAGAGGAGATAACATACTTGATCTCATCATCACGAACATGGGAGCACAATGTTCAACACCGGAAGTATACCCCTCACTGGTGAGATCAGATCACAAACTAATCTCGCTGGAGGTCCTCATCCCACCCCCACCTGAAATAAAAAGACCACAGTAAAGAACTTCTCAAAAGCCGACTTCACACTTCTAAAGACTAGTGTGGTCTCCTTTCAGGCCCCGAGCCATGGAAAACAATACTCAAGCCGCTGAATCACTTACAAACGCCTTCTACCAGCACCTGCAGGACTGCATGGATAAGGCAATCCCAAGCAAAACAAAGACTCTTTGTACCAAAGGCAAGCGTCCAGTCTGGTGGACCCCAGCCATAAACAAACTCTACAACAAAAGGAGGAAGCTACTACAAGATAGAGCAAAATCCTTAAAAGATAAGACACCCTTGATCACTATAAGTAAAAAACTAAGAGCTCTCATAAAATCATCCAAAGCAAATTTCGAGAGAAAAATAGCTAAAGACTCAAAAGACAATCATAAGGCCTTCTTTAGCTATGTTAGAAACCTAGGAGGAAACTCCCAGATATGCTCAGAACTAGTTCAAAATGATGTGAAGATTACTGATCCTACAGACATTGCCAACATACTGGCTGACAGGTTCAGTGCAAACTTCTCCCCCCCAAAAGGAGAGATATCTATACCAAATGAGTGCAGCCCCCAAACAACTCCAGCACCCAAGTGAGAACTGCTCTCTCCAAAGCAACAAACACAGCATCCATGGGACCCGATGGTGTCCCCGGCTGTGTGCTCCATGAACTCAATGAGGAATTAAACCCACAGCTAGGACAGCTGTTTAATCAAAGTCTTACCTCTGGATACGCACCCAGGAGTGGCGCACTGCAACTGTGGTCCCACTTCACAAAGGCGGTGCCTCCACAGACCCTGGAAATTACCGCCCATTAGCTTGACAAGCCTTATCTGCAAAGCCATGGAGAGGATCATAATGGACCTCATAAATAAAGACATAGGAATTTGCAGACTTTGGATCCAACCCAGTTTGGCTTTGTCAAAGGCAGATCATGCCTTTTAAACTTGGTTGACTTTTCAAACAGTCACCAAAGCCATTGATGAGGGAAAGGCAGTCCATACAGCCTACCTCGATATGGCTAAGGCCTTCGATACAATACCCCACTCGGGTATCATTGAAAAACTCATCAGCTTAAATGTTAACCCATACATCACAAGATGGGTTGCAAACTGGCTGAGTGACAGAACCCACAGGGTCAGAGTTGCTGGCGCCATGTCAAACTCAAAGCCTGTCACAAGTGGTGTCCCACAGGGCTCAGTCCTGGGCCCACTCTTGTTTGGCATCTACTTTTCCGAAGTACAAGCAAACACAGGAGGGTTATGGCTGACAAAGTTTGCAGATGACTGCAAACTGGGCGCCATAGTAGAAAACACATCTGACACAGATATCCTTCAGAAGGGTCTCACAGAAACAGCTAACTGGTGCCAGAGCCACGGCCTAAAGTTAAATGCCAAAAAATGCATAGTCATACCCTTTGGGAAAAACAAGGTTACCCCTAGCTACCAAATAGGTGGCAATCCACTGAGCACAGAAGAAGTTATCAGGGACCTGGGGACCCAGGTTGATAGTAGTCTGTCATTCGACACCCATGTAGCTAAAGTAGTTAGGAAGTCCTTCTACATTGCCCACCTTATCATGAAGGGATTCTCATCTAGATCAAGGGAGGTCATAGTCTCCCTTTACTCATCACTCATCAGACCAATGATTGAGTACAATGCCCCATTCGAATGTATCTGACCCGACACTTGCAGCAGCTGGACAGGCCACAAAAGTTCCTCACCAAAAGGATAAAGGGTCTCAAAAATCTGTCCTATGCTGCCCGACTGAAAGAACTCCAGCTCTATTCAGTCGCTTACCGCTTGCTCAGAGGTGACCTTTGCCTAACATACAAGGCCATGTCAAACCCAGATTTGATGAATACGCTTCACCTCAAAAAATCTAGATCCATCAGAGCCACAAGGGCGGGAGACTTAAACCTCGACACGGCTATTAATAGGACGTGCTGGAGAGATAGATTCATCACCCAAAGACTCCCCATGCTGTGGAACAAAATCCCGGTACATGTGAGGCAGAGCACCTCGCTGGCCTTGTTCAAGAGAAATCTTGACCAATGGATGGGAGATCGCAGATATACCCCAGGAATTACCTCAGTGTCACTGCTCGACAGAGGCACAGCAAAATAATGGGTATAGTTCCCCATACTAAAGGGGTGGCGTAAGCCACAAAACAATGGGCTAGGCTTATAAATGCCCTCGGGCAGATAGCCTAGTATGAACCTATGAACCTATGAACCTATACTGAGCAGTGGAACCAGGACAAGAGAGACAGCTGAGATAAGGACATACTGAACAGTAGAACCAGGACAAGAGAGACAGCTGAGATAAGGACATACTGAACAGTAGAACCAGGACAAGAGAGACAGCTGAGATAAGGACATACTGAACAGTAGAACCAGTACGAGAGACAGAGACAGCTGAGATAAGGACATACTGAGCAGTAGAACCAATACGAGAGGGACAGCTGAGATAAGGACATACTGAGCAGTAGAACCAGGACAAGAGAAACAGCTGAGATAAGGACATACTGAGCAGTCGAACCAGGACAAGAGAGACAGCTGAGATAAGGACATACTGAACAGTAGAACCAGGACAAGAGAGACAGCTGAGATAAGGACATACTGAACAGTAGAACCAGTACGAGAGACAGAGACAGCTGAGATAAGGACATACTGAGCAGTAAAACCAGTACGAGAGAGACAGCTGAGATAAGGACATACTGAGCAGTAAAACCAGTACGAGAGAGACAGCTGAGATAAGGACATACTGAGCAGTAGAACCAGTATGAGAGACAGAGACAGTTGAGATAAGGACATTCTGAGCAGTAGAACCAGGACAAGAGAGACAGCTGAGATAAGGACATACTGAGCAGCAAAACCAGTATGAGAGCAAGAGACAGCTGAGATAAGGACATACTGAGCAGTAGAACCAGGACAAGAGAGACAGCTGAGGTAAGGACATACTGTGCAGTAGAACTAGTACGAGAGAAAGATACAGCTGAGATAAGGACATACTGAGCAGTAGAACCAGTACAAGAGAGACAGCTGAGGTAAGGATATACTGAGCAGTAGAACCAGGACAAGAGAGACAGCTGAGATAAGGACATACTGAACAGTAGAACCAGTACGAGAGAGACAGCTGAGGTAAGGACATACTGTGCAGTAGAACTAGTACGAGAGAAAGATACAGCTGAGATAAGGACATACTGAGCAGTAGAACCAGTACAAGAGAGACAGCTGAGGTAAGGATATACTGAGCAGTAGAACCAGGACAAGAGAGACAGCTGAGATAAGGACATATTGAACAGTAGAACCAGGACAAGATAGACAGCTGAGAGAAGGACATACTGAGCAGTCGAACCAGTACGAGAGAGACAGCTGAGGTAAGGACATACTGAGCAGTCGAACCAGTACGAGTGAGACAGCTGAGGTAAGGACATACTGAGCAGTAGAACCAGGACAAGAGAGGCAGCTGAGATAAGGACATACTCAGCAGCAAAACCAGTAAAGAAAAAGAGACAGCTGAGATAAGGACATACTGAGCAGTCGAACCAGTACGAGAGAGACAGCTGAGATAAGGACATACTGAGCAGTCGAACCTGAGAGCTGTGCTATTTTAAGCAAGATGAGATGGGTGCAGACGCTAATGGATTAAATGAAAGACAGCTGGATGTGGTAGTGTAGAAAATGGAGTTGCTTGAAGTAAAGAAAGGAAAAACAGGAAAATGAGACAAAGCAAAGAGAAGGATACTGTGATGACCTGTTACCCAGCAGAGTGGATTACAAGATCATGAATTTAAAGATCAATTTAGATACTGACTTATGGAAAGTCAGTGATAATATAGGAGATAGTAATTAATATAAAAAATGTATCAAGAAGTCCCAGAGAACTGAGCCAAATTGTCTGCTCAATGGCTGCTGTTAAGGCTGTTAGCTACTGCTGGACTTTGTCCTGTAGTTTTGAGTTGGATTACCTTAGTCACGATTTGCTTGCTGGGTGACTGAGTAAGTCCTTTGTGCCCAGGTCATCCCAGAAGAGATATACGCACCTTGTGTTTTACCTAGTTAAGAAATAAATGATGTAAAGAAAGTAACAAATCCTGCAGATGGAATCTACATCTATGTTTCCCAAATCTTGTACTCGAGATTTATCAAAATGAGATTTTTTGGATATTATTAACATAGACAGCAGTTACACTTTATATCATGCTGCTGTAACTGCTGAATCTCAAAATTACTGCATTAGTGATTTAGGGGGATGAAGCCCTGCTCAGTTTTCGGCTGACCTGAATTTGGGTAGTGGCCCAGGGATCGGAGGAGCTGTACAGAAATGAGCAGGAATTATGAGGCGTATTCTGCATGCCTCTCCCAGATGGAAAGAGGGGGGTCTGTCATAGTCTGTGTCTCATACTAACGAAATTCAGGAGAGAAACTGAGGATATTAACAGAGCAGTCTGCTTAAGCAGGAGATGACGTGTGTTACCTTAGCAGCTACAAATATAGTAGTGACACCTCACTGCAGCATGTTATACTCCTCTCTTCAGAGCACTCATACAGCATGCAATGATGATGTTAGTGTTGCGTTTGTAAAATGCTGTAATATACTTTTGTGTAGCCAGCATGTCATAATCAGCACTCATCCTAAAGAGACAAACGTGACTAAGATCATAGTAACTAACCATATTATTGGTAGGTGTGTAGGAATTATTTATAAAAAACTGAAAATGTGTGTTTTTAATCAGTATGATAACGTTTTCATTTTGTGATAATGGGATGACGTTTTCCATTGTCGTTATCCAAGACGGGATTCAATCTACTGCAGTCAGCATTGCTGTAATTTGTATACAACTAATTAGCTGAATTTCATGCTTTCATGCTTGTTGCTTTTTATCATTACATTTGATTACCAGTTTTAATATTTTATTGTTTTTAATTCTGCATGTCTCATACCGTTTGTTGATTAGTGAATTGTAAATACATATGTATCTACAAAAGTGATAAAGAGGCCAAGACAGAGCTGATCTGAAGAGTAATTTACTTTAATCATGTACAGGTAATATCAATCTCTTTACAAAGCACAACTTCCAGCAGCCCTGACATTCTTAAAGGGATGTGAGCCCAACTTATATATATCCTACATCATTCATAGATTCCTGGCAAAAGCTTTACTTCAGCTGTTTCTAGATGATACCTGTCAACATAATTGTCCAAGTTATATATGGTACCTATTAATTCAGCCAAACTAAACCCTTCAGACTTCAGTCTTTTAAAATGATTTCTCCTCTTCTCTTGCCATACTGTTGTGGCATAGTTGTTGTTTAATTGGTGTTATATAATGGACAATATGCAGTTTTCTACTGCTTTTGGTGTAAGTGTACTATTTGTTGTGAATTTTTTTAAATATTTTAGATAAAGTATCCATATATGCAGACAATGAGGTAGAGCAGAGCATACAATAACAGACATTAATTGAAAGTACCTGCTACAAAGATGTTAAAAATAGAGAGATTTAGCCCAGCAAGTTAGAGATGATTGCCTCAGTGTAAAGAGAGAATTATATCAGGATTCAGGACTCTATATCATTGCCTGCTGGTAGATTTACTGAAGACATGACCACTGAAAGCTAGGAAAGATACATAAGGAAATTAGTACTTGGTTTTGTACCAGTAACTATTTTGAGCAATTTAGTAGAGTAAAAACAAAAATATATCAATAGGTGTATACTAGGTTAACAACCACATGGGTCTTTTTAAGCCTAGCCATTCATCCCAAATGTATCTGACAAGTTTAGGAACCTTAACATTATTCTAAGGGGTAAATGTAGACTAGGGCTTGGGTGGTTAAGCATTTATAGACTGCTTTTGTTCATTAGGGACATAGATGCCAATCTGGGGGGTGAATTTTGATTCTCTATCTACTGGGCCAAGTTACACTTAAATTGGGTTAAGGAAGAACTCTCTGCTTCACATGGATAGAAAGCCTGCTCCAGAGAAGGGGTAGTTTCTGAGAAACATTCCTATCCATCCAATATACCATATTTATGTTGCAAGCAAAGTTTAAGCCTCTAGATTGAGTAATTCAGGTGCTATTTGATTTGTAGATGTGCAGAAGGTCCATCAGAGCGAGATCCGTGGATGCTTTGTGTGCCAGGCATTGGTCTCCCCTCAGAAGTTTGTAGGAGATTGAGTATAGGGATAAGGCTTTGAGGTAATCTGCATAGAACATGTTGTTTACACCCTGTATCATTTTTATGAAGAATCTCTGTGGATGTTCCAGCTGTTGAATGTGCCTGGTCAAATATATACTGAAGGGGGGCTTTTACTCAATGGTTGGCTTGAGTAGGGACAAATACAGTAGAACAATGACTTCTTTGGACCTAGATGCCATACACTCGCTTAGAAGTTGCCCAATGTACAATCATTTCCTTACTACTGTAGAAATATGATGGCTGAAGGCCAAGTTTCTGTCTACATGCATTCAAAAGATCCCTGACTAGAGGATTTCCTCTTGTGGGGGCCTAGTCTTATGTCTTTTCTATTTTCCTGTTTCGTGTGACATTTTAGCTTTATTTACTGATTTATCACTTTAAATAAAGTGCACAAATATAAAGGTTCTATTTTCAATGTGTTTTACCCAGGTGGTTTTATAAAGTGGGTAAAATTTGGTTATTCCACCAAATTGTCATATTTTGTTCCTACTTTGCAGCCTGCAAGTGCACTGTATTTGAGACTTGTTTCTCTAAACTAGAGGGACTTGTTTCCCTCAACTGGGAAGAGAAAAGGGGGAGGGGGAGAGAAAGAGACTTGTGCTATCAGTATGAATTGTCACTTTTTTTTAGTTCAAAATGGAGAGGTCTATAGAAATTCTAGTTCAGAAGAACACAATCCCCATGCGGTCCTTTCTGTCCTTTCTGAAAAAGAACTTCAACAAAGGATAGGGGAATGGAATGCAAAATTGGAGGCACGTGGGATGAAACTCAGTGGTAATGGCAGCAAATGGGAAATATCAGAAGAAGTAGATAATTGAGATAGAAGGGAAGATAGTGGAACAGGTTAACAGCTTCTAGTTTCTGGGAGGGGTGGTTGAGAGGAAGGGAAGTCTGAATGAAGAGGTCAAAGCTAGAATCAGAGGAGCTGCAGCCAACTGGCATAGAGTGTCAGGGGTAGTCTATGACAGAAGAATGTCAAAAAAGCTGAAAAGTAAGGTGTACAAGACAGTGGTGTGACCAGTACTACTGTATGGTACAGAAACCTGGGCAGTAAAGGCAGAACAGATGAGGAAGCTAGAGCTGATTGAAATGAAGTTCCTGAGATGGGAGGTAGGATGCACATTTTGTGACAGAAGGATAAATGAGGACTTAAGAGCAAACTAGCTCCAACTGCAGAAAAGATCAAAGGCAACAGATCACAGAGGTTCAGGCACATGTGCAGAAAAGCAGAAGATAATCTGGTGAAGAAGATTTGGGGCAGACAGGAAGAATGTAAGAGGAAATGAGGGCATCCAGCAAAGAGGTAGATGGATTGTGTAAGAGAAGATCTGTGACAGTCAGGCATGGTGGCAGGAGTGTGGCACTGAATCAAGAGAGATGGTGACAGTGAACATATCACCCAACCAGTTTACTATCATAAATTCGAAAATCAGAACAAAACGTGTCTGCATTTTCTAATTTATACATCGGAAATGAACATTTCCGAATTTTCCTAATGTCGAAAACAGCTGTGTATTGTCGAAAATGTCGCTCGTGACATTTTCGGCAATACACAGCACTCCCACCCATCCCGTAACTACCTACCTAACTAGCCTAAACACACAGTTATGCAGGGGGGCAAGCCCCCCTGCACCCCCCCTGTGGGGGGCTGTGCCCCCACACCCCCACCAACTTAATATTCCAACTCCGAAATCGCACTACAGTGAGGAAAGGGATGTATTTCCCTAACCGCACTGTACCGCGATCCCCTCACATGAGCGAACGTTAGAATTGCAAATGCACAGTCCATTCGCAATGGTAACGTTCGCTTACATCACCTGCCGAAATATGAAGTATTCGAACATCTGTTGTTCAAATACTTCATAGCTGTGCAAGTGCACGTCGGCATTGTTATAGTAAACCCACCCAACCTCATGTAGAAAATGGGAAAAAGAAGTTTGATAATGATGATGATGAATGAGTCTACCAACAGACAATTGTTCAGCCGTCAAGAGGATCTATACCTTTTAGTATCTGTGATGGCCACTCCAAAAATGACCCCACCACTGAAAAAAACTTTCCAGATATGACACTGAGAAATATCTTATTGTCTCCGAGAAGAATGCAACTCAGGAAAAGTGGGCTCAGACTGACTGGGCCAAGATTTTGTTTCCTAGTTAAAAGGATAACCTCTAAAAACTTATGTGAACATGAATGGTTCAGGCCTTTTGGACTAAAACAAACTGAAAAAGAACTGATTGCAAGAGCTGATGTCTTCTGAATCGCAGGATATAACATTTCATCACTGGATATTTAACAAAACAAAACAGTAAGGGATAAAATGTCTGATTTAAAACATGTTAGAAATATATGGCTAGAACCTGAAGCAAGCAGCATAAATAAAATGGTAGATGATGACAAATTCAACAGTGCACTCACAAGTAATTTATGTACATAGGCTCTCCACAGCGACCCTAAGAGTACTGACAAGCTAGTTTTACTAACTGAAAGACCATTAATTAAAGAATTCTTGTTTAGAATGAAGAAAACTAAACCTATAACTAAAATGTGCTATCTGCACTATGTTTCCAATGCAAAAAATGAGACAGATTTCCAAGAATTGCTTAACTAATACGACATGTAATTTTTAACTGAACTGCTGACTATGAAAGGTATGAATGTTATGCCAATCACAAATGTGACATATTAGCAACCTGCTGATAATGAATCTGTATGAATGGAGTGTGATAAAATAACTACAGAGTTGGCAGAGTCAGCCTATTGTCTCTATCCTATGACTAAGTTATCCTAAAATATAGTATTCGTTGATTGGAAAGAATTAAAAGGCTATCTAGATTCTGGGATTATGGTCATACTCGTTAAGGAACCTTTGGTCTACAAGCATAAAACCTATGACAAGTGAAAGATAGAACTGATATGTGTTCATGAAGAAAAGAGAGTGCCCTATTTGACATGCAGAACTTGCCTGGCAGTTAGCACAAACTGTTAATGCTCTTAGTTGTTAATGAGCTGCTTCCTGTAGCTTAGGGAACAAAGTTTGATTATTTCCACCTCCAATTGCCTACTGTGTGACCCTGAGCAAGTCACTTAACCAAATAGTTCATAGGTTCATATGTGTGTACTAGGCTAATGGCCCTGGAGCCTTTACAAGCCTAGCCCATAGAAGTGCCCTGGCATCGTGCTGCCCGACATTAGTTCCCAGTGCCTCTATCCCCGGGGTGAACGTTCTATTACCTATCTACTCATAAAGATTTCTCTTGAAGAGGGCCAGTGAACTGCTCTGCTTGACATGTTTGGGAAGTCTATTCCAGGGCATGGACAGTCTCTGGGTGAGGAATCTGTCCCTCCAGCATGTTCTTTTGATTGTGGTAAAGAGGTTGAGGTCTCTGGAGCATGTGATGTGGAGGGATTGGGATTCCTTTAGATGTAGTATTTCTAACAGAGCTGGGTCAGCCATGGCTTTGTAAGCCAAGCAGAGATCGCCTCTAAGTAAGCGATATGAGACAGAGAATACCTGGTGTCTTTTGAGTCTGTCTGTGTAGGACATGTGTTTAATGCCTAGGATCCTCTTCATGAGGTACTTCTGTGGCCTCTCCAGCTGTTGCAGGTGTCTAGTGAGGTACATGTCAAATGGGGCATTATACTCAATGATTAGTCTAATGAGGGAAGAGTAGAGAGAAACGATGACCTCTTTCTTCCTGGATGCAAAACCCTTGGTAATAAGATGTACCACATAGAATGACTTTCTGACCAGAGTGACAATGTGGTGGTTGAAGGAGTGGTTGCTGTCAACCTGCATCCCCAGATCTCCTATAACACCTTCAGTGTTCAGTGGGCTCCCATCAATGTGGTAATTAGTGGGAACTGAGTTTTTACCAAAGGGGATGACGATGCATTTTTTGGCATTAAGCTTAAGGCCATGGTTTCAACACCAGTCATTGGTCTCAGTGAGGCCTTTATGTAGGATGTCTATATCACTTGGGAAGTTAATAATGGCTCCCAGCTTGCAGTCTTCTGCAAACTTGGTCAGCCAGTTTCCCTTTGTCTTGGCCTGGACTTCTGAGAAGTAGATGCCAAACAGGAGAGGACCGAGGACCAATCCCTGTGGGACTCCACTTGTGACTGGTCGGCAGTCTGACTTGGAGTTTGCTACTTTCACACTGTGTGTTCTATCTGTGAGCCAATTTGCAACCCACCTAGTGATATAGGGGTTGATGCCTAGTTTGGTGAGTTTATCAATAATTCCCAATTGAGGAATAGTATCAAAGGCGTTGGCCAGATCGAGGTAGGCTGTATGGACTGCCTTACCTTCATGCACATCCGTGGTGACTGACTCAAAGAAGTCAACCAGGTTGAGCAGGCATGATCTCCCTTTCACCAAGCCAAATTGCGTAGGGTCCAGAGTTTGGAGATTTCCTATATCTTTGTTAATCACGTCCATGATGATGCACTCCATAGTTTTACATATCAGACTCATCAGGCTAATGGGGCAATAATTCCCAAGGTCTGTAGTTGCTCCCTCTTTATAGAGAGGGATGACTGTAACAGTGCTCTATTCGGTAGGGGCAAAGCCTGAGGTGAGGCTGTGACTGAACAAAGCACACAGATGTGGTGCAAGTTTGCTTTGTAGTTCATGCAGAACACAGCCAGGGATATTATTGGGTCCCATGGAAGCTGTATTCTTGGCCTTTGAGAATGCAGCTTTAACTTCTGCTGCAGTAATCCTGGGTGTCTGTCATTCTTCTGATATTGTGATTGGTCCTTTGGGGGGAAGAGAAGGGTAAAGTTGGCACTGAATCTGTCAACCAGTATGTTGGCAATATCTGTTGGCTCAATATAGGAGGTACCATTGTGTAGTAACTCAGAGCAAATCTGGGTATTGCCATCAAGGTTCTTGATATAACTATAGAAGGCTTTGTGATTGTTTTTAGTGTCTGCCACGATTCTGCCTTCATAGCTGGCTTTAGAGGATTTGATGAGGGATCTCAACATTTTGTTGAGGCTATTAAGGGAGTTTTTCCAGTCTTGGGACTTCACCTTTTTCTGCAACAGTTTCTTCCTTCTGTTGTAGAGTTTATTAATGGCTTGGGACCACCATATTGATTTTTATTTTTGGAAGAGAGCATCTTGGTTCTCTTTGGTATGGCTAGTTCCATGCATTTATGCACATGTTCATACAGTGCATTGGTGTATGATTCGGCAGTCATGCAGCTATTTTCCATTGGCATGAATGCTGTGAAGTTAGCCACCTCTGTTTCTAGGAGTTCAAAGTCAGCTTTGGAGACGTTTTTCAAGTTGGTTACCTTTGCAGGGGGTGTGGGTGAGATATGGATTTCCATGGTGATTAGTTTATGGTCAGATCTGACCAGGGAGGGATTGACTATTAGTGTAGAGCAACGGGTGCCCATGTTAATAATAACCAGGTCAAGGATGTTGCTTCTCTAGTGGGGTCAGAATGAGCTGGTCCAGGGCATTGGAATTGATGAATTCCAGGAAGTGTTGAACCAGTGTATTGGTGCTGAGTAATTTTCCCAGTTGATGGAGTGGTAGTTGAAGTCTCCTAGTATAAGAGTGTTGGGTTGGACCTTGATAGATTCCAGGGTGATTAGGAACATGAAGTGAGAGTCAAGGGACATGGTTGGGGACATATAACAGGCTATGACCTGGATCGCCGTCTTACCCAATGTTTGTTGTACCTGAAGTATCTCAGATGCGTTATGCTGGGCTACTAGTCTGGAGGTGTGCATATCCTTTATGAATATGGAGACACCACCGCCTTTGGAGCTTCGGTCCATGTTTTGGGGCTGAAAGGTATGGAATGAGTTATAGCCTGGTAGCACAGCGGTCCTTTCTGCCACTTTAAACCAAGTCTCCGTTACAGCACAAATGTCAGTGTTCTCGATTTTGAGGAGTGCTTTGACTGAGTGCATCCTGAGATTTAGACTTATAGTGCTGAGCAGCATGACAATCATATTGCATTTATTTATAGCTTTCACGGTGGTAATTTGGTCTTTGGAACACTGCCTAAAAAAGGCACTATAGGGCTGGCAAGAGCCTTAGTCAGTACCCAGAAACCTGAGGGTGACAGATGTAGGCCATCTCTGGCAAAGTATCGAGGTCTATCAGTTATGTCATCCCAAGCAGACAGATACTGGATCCCCTTAGAATGACACCAGAAACTTAGCCAATTGTTGAAGTCAATCATTTTTTGCTTGTACTGTTGTATCATTCTTTGTGACAGTATATCTCACAGAGGATACTGCTGCTGTTGAACAGACTTCCCATCCACATAAAACAAAGTTTATCCATGTCCATTGTCAAGTGCAACTTAGATTGATGGATGGAAAACAGAAAATTTACACCAGGATTTCCCCCTATATTACTAATGGACAGATGCAGCTCCTAAATGATTTATCCCCTCAAATTATCTATGTTATGATTCTAGTTATTCTTATTAGGGGTAATATGTAACTATTGATCATGGGATGGCTAAGGCTACTAGGTTCATAGGTTCTTACTAGGCTATCTGCCCAAGGGCATTTATAAGCCTAGCCCAGAGTTTTGTGGCTTTCGCCACCCCTTTAGTTTGGAGGATACTATGCCCATTATTTTGCTGTGCCTCTGTCAAGCAGTGACACTGAGATAATCCCTGGGGTATATCTGCGATCTCCCATCCATTGGTCAAGATTTCTCTTGAACAAAGCCAGCAAGGTGCTCTGCCTCACATGTACCGGGATTTTGTTCCATAGCATAGGGAGTCTCTGGGAGATGAATCTGTCCCTCCAGCACGTCCTATTAATAACCGTGTCAAGGTTTAAGTCTCCTGCCCTTGTAGTTCTGAGGGATCTAGATTTTTTGAGGTGAAGCATGTTCATCAATTCTGGGTTGGACATGGCCTTGTATGTCAGGCACAGGTCACCTCTGAGCAGACGGTAAGCGACTGAATAGAGCTGGAGTTCCTTCAGTCGGGCAACATAAGACATATTTTTGAGACCCTTTATCCTTTTGGTGAGGAACTTTTGGGGCCTTTCCAGTTGCTGCAGGTATCGCGTCAGATACATTCCGAATGGGGCATTGTACTCAATCATTGGTCTGATGAGTGATGAGTACAGGGGGACGATGACCTCCCTTGATCTAGATGTGAATCCCTTCATGATCAGGTGGGCAATGTAGAAGGTCTTCCTAACTACTTTGGCAACGTGAGTGTCAAACGAAAGGTTACTGTCAACCTGGGTCCCCAGATCCCTGATAACCTCTTCTGTGCTAAGTGGGTTGCCGCCTATATGGTAGCTAGGGGTAACCTTGTTTTTCCCGAAGGGTATTACTATGCATTTTTTGGCGTTTAACTTTAGGCCATGGTTCTGGCACCAGTTATCTGTTTCTATAAGACCCTTCTGAAGGATATCTGTGTCAGATGTGTTCTCAACTATGGCGCCCAGTTTGCAGTCATCTGCAAATTTTGTCAGCCATAACCCTCCTGTGTTTGCTTGTACTTCTGAAAAGTAGATGCCGAACAGGAGTGGGCCCAATCTATAACCGAATGGGTTAGGTTATTTTGAGCACAAAAGGGAAACTGGATAAGCTTAAAATGGCCTGCAAGGGCAGTTGGCCAAATACTTGCCAATAAATCAGTGAGCCTATAAGAAATGCTACATTAGTTTTTAGTTCCAAAACATTTTATAATACCTGTCATAAAAACTGAGACATAGCCATGTTTTGGAAGGACACTTGGGGACAGACAAAAATATAGCCAGAATCTGAGCTAGGTTTTATTAGCCTGGTGTAATGAAAAAACAATGAGCATTTATTTGCAATACTCCCAGAATGTCAGAAGACTGTAAACATCCTGGGTTCAGAAGTCCACTGATACCTATATCTGTTACTAATGTCCCATTTTCATGGAGAACCATGGACCTTGTAAGTCCATTATAAAAGTTTAATAATGTATACTAGTGCATTCTGGTGACTGCTGACTATGCCACAACATTTCTTAAAGTATCACCACTTTGAAACATCAATGCTATGGCAATAGTCAAAGAGCTAATGTTATTTTCCCCAAAGCAGGGATACCTAAAGAAATATACACAGACAAGGGAACCCCATTTAAGTTTCAGAGTAATTCCTCAGCTTTCCCAATACTTTACAATAAAGCAATTCAGTATACCACCCTCAAAGTAATGAATTAGGAGTACTTTAATAAAACTCTGAAATCTGTGCTAAAGGAGGTCATAGGTAAGAACTGGAATTAGTTGCTTCCTTACATCATGTTTACTGAAAGATAAGTACTCCAAGCTTCAAAAGGATTTACCCTATTTCAGTTACTGTATTGGAGACATCCTCAAGGCTTGCTGGGGATAGAGATGGAGACCCGGGTGGGAGAAAGAAATTGCATTTAAAAGTATAATATTTCCTAGATAGTTTGCAAATTGTGATGTCAGGAGTGACTGAACATATGCAAAGTAAGCAAAGGTGTGTAACAAGAATGACAGACTCGGGGAATTTAAAATAAGGGACAAACTATTTAGTCTCTTTTGCTGAGAATAAAATCCTATTAAGGCCGCAAGGGCACTTTGAAGTGACAAAGAAAAAAGAGCACAGTGAACTACAAAATAAGATAAACTAGAAAGACAAGAGCATGCCAGATTTTCCACATAAATGTATTAAATCATAGTGGGAAGATGAGGCTTCTCTGTCTGTGTAAAGAGAAAAATAGCAGGAAATTCTGTTTTTGCAGTTCAAGTAGATGAAACTTTGTCTAATTGCCAGAGATGAAAAATTTTAAAATTCTTATTAAGAAATAAATATTTATTTTTCAGAACTACATGTAGAACAAATCCAATTTGGCATCATGTAGAAACTGTACTGGGGAGGACGATGAACCCATAAAGGGTAGCGGCATCGCAAGTAAAGTCAGCAAGTAAGGAAACGAGAACTATTATTTGTGTGGGAATTATTGAAGAGTCACTAAGCAACTGGAATAGTCCAGTTGTCTTGGTCCCTTAGCCGAATGGCTCCATGCGGTTTTGTAAAGATTTGTAGAAACTGAATGAGATACCAAAGTTTGACAGTTATGTAATGCCTACAGTAGATGAGTTCAGAGAAAAGCTACACAAAGCAAAGTTTCTGACTGTCCCAGATTGGACCAAAATGTAGTGACAGAGTTCTCTTAGCTCTGAGGCCAAAGAAAATGCAACATTTCAATCTCTGAAGCCATATTTCATTATATCATCTTATCTTTTGAACTTCAGAAAGCTCCAGGCAGCTCTCAAAGCTTATGATTTTAAAACCTCAAATAAAGTGTTCAGCTGCGCACCTTGATGATGTAGAAAATTTGTGAGAAGACTGGGAGTCGCATTTTATCTAAGAACAAGCTATGCTAGAATCTTTAAGACAAGAGGACTTGCTGTTAATACCGCCTAGTGGAAGGTTTTTATGACAGAAGCAAAATGTTCAGGATATAGGATTAGAAGAGGGATAATTAAACCCCTAACAGAGAGCAGAAGCTGTGAAGAAAGGCCACTACCCAGTTCCAAGTGCCAAGTAAAGACATTTAGGGCTAGCAAGCTATTGCATGAAGTTTGTACCTGATGTTGCTTCCTTCCATAACCTATTCGCTAACAGATCTTTCAAGGTGGAAGGCCTCCATCTTTCAGGCTTTTAATCAACAATGTATTTTGTTCAAGCCCATATTTATTGACCCTGACTTTGATAAGTCTTTCATTATTTGCATGGATGCCTCTGACGAGGGGTAGAGACTATACTTTGCAAGAAACATATGGTGAAGAACATCTGGTCTGCTATCTTAGCAGAAAGCTCAGCAAGGCACTGAGTGAGAGTGTCTTACCATTAAATGTTAATTCACATTATTACACTACTGTTTGTTAGGACAGGGTTTTCCCTAGTTCTGTGCTGAGAGGGAGTTCATTATAGCATAGCTGATGTTTAGTGGATGTTAAATAATGAAATATGTTTGCCTATTTTTGGTGTAAATTACTGTATGATGTGGAAATAGTTTTCTATTGTTATCTGGTGTAAATTGCTGTCTGATGTAAACATACAGTTTTACTATTCAAGTCTGAGCAAATACACCAGATAGTAAGGTAGAGCAGCAGACTATGCAGCTGCAGGCAATAAATGAAAGTACCTGCTGGGAGGATGTTAAAAGTGAGGAGTGTAGCTCAGCAAGTTATAGACAATTGCCATTCAGTAGAGAGGGAGAAGTAAGGAGTCAGGCCTCTTTGCCCTTAACAGCTGGTGCATTTACACTAGAGAAATGCCTGAGGAATATCGTAAAGGATATCTAAATGAAGGAATACTTGGAAGTTGGTTTTATACCAAAGACTGTTTTTAGCATTTTACTGGAGGAGGAGATTTACTGAAGTGTAGCACTTTTGTGTTTTCCAGTTCACAAGTGAAATTTTGATTTTATTTATTAATGTAACACTGTAAGTGAGGTGCACTGAATTTAAAATGCATGCATCCACTACAATGTCCACCTAACTTCTATCATTTCAGCATTCACCACACCTACTGTTAGGGGATCCAAATGTTTGTCCTGGTGTATGCATTAGTAACTATAATACATCCTGAATTTCCTATGAACTTCATCCATTATTCCTCTGTGCAGAACTGCCACCTGATTGTACCATAACAACAATAATCAAACATTTTAATATCACTGTTATATTCTATCTTGCATTCCTTCAAGTATTTATATATTGAGTTCCTTACCATTTTGTTGCCATGGTTTGAAACGATGTCTGCATCATCACGGGGACATCATTTTGTATTACATATAAGCACACTTAAGAAGATTGTTTAAACTATTAACCACCTTTTCAATCAAGCATATTTGTAGTTAGATCAGTATACTGGTGTCGTCATTGTCTCATTTCAGTTCTGTTTAACTCAAACATATCTACAGCACTAATCTTGTTCTGTGGAGTTTCCCACTAGCACACAAGATGTACGGACATGCCTCTTGAAATGAAACTTAACTGTGGTAGTGAATTTGTAGCATTTTGTGCCAGACTTAAGCTTTTTAAATGTGAGAAAATTATTTCAACTAAAAAAATAAGGCAAAAATCTGCTCTGCATGTTCCTCACATCTAAATTTTATTTGACTCTGAGCAGTAAGCATTTCATTCCAAGGTTCGTTAATGTTAGTCCCACAATATCAAGTGAAAATGTGAACTTATATATATATATATATATATATATATATATTGTTTATGATTGGGTTTGTCTGAGAATTCTCTTTTCTCTAAGGTATGGAAGTCCTGGTGGCAGTATATATATATATATATATATATATATGGTTCCCCTTTATAATCACAAAATACGCACAAACACACACACACACATATATATATATATATATATATATATATATATATATATATACACACACACACACATATATATATATATATATATATATATATATATATATATATATATATACATATATATATATGGTTCCCCTTTATAATCACGAAATACTGAAATCTCGAATTTCAGTATTTCGCGACCATAAAGGAGAGTTTTTAAAATGTTGAAAGAGCATAATCACGAATTCGAATATTTCGAACTTGTGGTTATGGCTGTATGTTATGTGACATTACATGACGTGGACTGTTTGGTTTGGATGTTGTTCAGTGTAGTGTATGGATTTACATGGAATCCCAGGTAAGTGAGTGTTTTGTAAGTGTTTTGGGCAGAAGTTTGAGTGTATGTGAGATTGTTTGTATGTGTGGGTCAGGATAGGAAGGTGAACGTATGAGTGTGTAATTGTTGGATGTGTTGGTGTTTGTCTATGTGTGATGTGTGTGTGTGTGTGTGTGTGTGTGTGTGTGTGTGTGTGTGTGTGGGACTGTGGAATGTCTGGATGTGAGTGTACTGTCTTTTACTGCTTGTGCAATCTCAGAGTTAGTATATATAAGTAGGGGGATGAGGGTGCAGGGGTGCTTGCCCCTCTGCTTATGTGTAGCGTAGGTATGTGGATGTGTTGTGTTTTGTTTTTGTGTGTTTATTTGTTTTGTAGTGTGGGTGTTGTGGTTTATGTGTGGTGTGGTGTCTGCTGTGTGTTCAGGATTTGTAGTTTTGGGATTGTGAAGGTTTTGCCTTTATGTTCATGGAATATAAAGGGGAACCACACACACACACATATATATATATATATATATATATATATATATATATAGATATATATATATATATATATATATGCACACACACGCATACACAAGTTTGTAGAGGTGGAGAGCACAGTGGGGTTTGCCTCCAAATTTAAAGGAAAGCAGTATTAATTTTTTTTTTATCTGGGCTCGCAGTTCCAAGTCTCAGAATTACAATAGGCAGCAAACTTTAAGCCTTGTTTTTAACGCTGTGTTATAAGTGAAAATGGTCCAGACATTATCATGCCGTCCAGTTACCAAATGTGCAAAAATTTCTTCTCTTGCAAACTTCACTTAATGGTACACCACACATCATCAGTATCTTTACCTGTTTTTCCCCTCATAACCTGCTCTGTAGCTGCACTCTTCTCAGTCACTATTCTGATATATTTATCAAGTGTCGCACATGTTGAGGTCTGTTGGTCTATTTGGCTCTCAAAAAATGTGAAAACTGTACTGTAGGGAGACAGAGGTATTTCACACTGCTTATTTACATCTGAGATTTCTTCTTGAAGTGTGAAAGCATTAATTTCATGCTACTTTATGACGCTGTGTAGTCTACATACATTGAAGCAATTACTGCACTTAGCTTTTATTTTCCACTCCATTCACAATCATAGTCATATGTCACCCATTCTACCCACTTGCCACACACTGTGGTGTACATTTTGGTGAATAAAGGTTGTGGTGTATGCATCATGTTCATAATACACTGTCAGACTGCATTCTCATCATTCAGCTTTCCCCTTGTAAAGTACTCTGCATCTACAATCTCTCTGTTCTGAGCATCTTTTTGCAGTATTTTAAAACTACTTACAGCAGTGCAGTCAGAATTTCTGAAACTGAGCACCAAATTCTTGACACCAGCTTCCAGAATGTCACGTACGACTTACACAGATATTTCTGGACAACATGCTTCTTATATCTTGCAAAATGTAAGACTTATGCAAAGCAAATAAGTAAATAAATATACATTATATGGGTTTTTTAATTTTAGCATTTATTACTCCATGAAATCAATTATTTTGAAATGTACACTTGGGTATGACTGGCTAAGCCTTTTATTACTGACATACAAATGTCCCTGTTGCTCCAGCCTCTATCCATTTTTGAAGTGACCCTTGGCATTACAGGGAATTGTGTTGGCTAAAAGATAGTTTTCCATATGCAGTATCAGTTTGTCCCTCCAGTGCCTCCCTGACAGCTGTGTGTCCTTCTTTGAGCAGTATGGAGCATGGGAGATACTCTGCCTCATAAGTGCTCCAACATGAGGTGAAACAACACCACATGTTTGGCTGTTGACAAGTTTAACTACAATGCACATTTATAGACAACTGAATACAAAACCTTGCCTCAATTTATTAATAGTTAATGCTAATATGGAAATCAACACAAAGTAGAAAAATGAAGACTTTTTAAGAAATTAAAGATAAACAAAAGAGAGCAATGTGTTGGATTCACAGTTTGAAGGTTTAAGAGTAAAATAAAGGTTGTGACTGAATTGTGCATCTGCAGAGGACAGAAGACTGCTAAGGTTTAATTATCAACAGAACAGGTGATTTGTCTAAAGGGACAGACTACAGCAATGACAGGGGGTTATTTGAAAATGAAAAGCATAGCCAACAGCAGTGATTATATCTGACAAGCAGTACAATTACACAGATTGTCATTCATACAGACGCAAATATATGCAAAACAGGACAGATGCAGCATTCAAGGACTTACAATGCTGCTCAAAGCTAACAAATGAAATTCGACCTGCCCAGGCAGAAGGCCCTGCCGCATTCACTGGTTTGTCCCTAAATATGAGTTCCTGCTGCTACAGAGAGAGAGAGAGCAGAGCTTATGATTCTGCATCCTTTACCAGGAATAAGTGCCACTTATCTCGCTAATGTACTTGCAGCCTGAACTCATGTGCTTTGTGAAGCAGGCCCCAGTGGGGTGCTGATAAGTTACATGCTTAATGCAGAGGTGTGTGTGTGTGTGTGTGTGTGTGTATGTGTGTATGAAATCAAATCTTTGCACTCAAAAAAATTCATCACAAGTGTAAAAGGAGCCAGCCTCACACATGTGCAAACACAGACACACACACACACACACACACACACTGCTAGTAGTGCTTAGATTAACTTGCATATATAACTTGTCATAAAACTGAACTGTGCTGTAAACTCATCTGGGAGCAAGCCACCTTTGAAATACAGTAGAGAGATGATTATCCAAACATTGATTATCCAAAATGTCAGTTATCCAAAGCAGCCTTCCAAAGTTTTCGGGTAGGAAAAA
Source organism: Protopterus annectens (assembly GCF_019279795.1). Taxonomy (NCBI): domain Eukaryota; kingdom Metazoa; phylum Chordata; order Ceratodontiformes; family Protopteridae; genus Protopterus; species Protopterus annectens. The sequence continues at coordinate 1,474,503,186 of NC_056733.1, read as the reverse complement.
TCATAAGTCTGAATATGTAAACATTATACGTATTCTCTTGAGCATGTTTTTTGAGCTTGTAGCAGCTTGTGTGTGTAAAATATTCTTTATTGTTCACTGGAATCACTGGATGGTTGAAAAGTGTAATTCCTGCATGCAGAAAAAAAACAAGATTTTAGACGTTTTTTATCCGGTTCAATTATGTTTGATTATCCTAACAGTTTGATTGTCTGAACTATCCTGCTCAAGCAACAGAGACCTCCAAAGCAGAAACACAAGCAGCCTCCACCCCCCCAACATAACCCAAATGACACATATCTCACAGAATCAGTGTGTCAATAAACCACAGCCCAAAAGGCAAAACAAAGTACCCAACAAACTAGTCATAGATGACTCTATCTATAGTCAGGCACACTGATGTCCCACTCACCAGGCTAAACTAGGAGAAGGTTACTGTCAGCTGCCTGTTGGATGACAGGATCTGCCATATAACCCACACACTCAGGTCACTCCACAACAAGTACAAATATGACTCTGTCATTGTCCATGTTCGTGTGAACGACCTGAGACATACCTCCCTGGACTACATGAAAGGAGACATGGAAGAGTTCTCCAATCTTGTAGCCCAGGCAGGTATGACCCTGCCATCACCCAGAATGATACCGCAGTACAAGGACAAAATTATTGACTTCAACCATTGGCAAACTTCTGGTGTCATTCTAAGGGGATCCAGTATCTGTCTGCCTGGGATGACATGGTCGACAGACCACGATGCTTTGCCAGAGATGGCCTGCACCTGTCGCCCCTGGGATTCCGGATACTGGCTAAAGGTCTTGCCACCCCTATAGTGCCTTTTTTTAGGCAAGGGTCAAATGACAAATTCACCACCATAACAGGAACAGGCAAGCAAAAACTGAGGGTAATGCTACTCAATGCTAGAAGTCTAAATCTCAAAATGCACTCACTCGAGGCACTCCTTAAAATGGAAAACATCGATATCTGTGCAGTGACTGAGACCTGGTTCAAGGCTCTAGAGAGCACCCCTGCATTACCAGGCTATAACTCATACCACACGTTTTGGCCATCTAACCTGGACCAGGACACCAAAGGTGGAGCTGTGTCCATATTCATTAAGGATATCCACACCTCCAGGCTAGTTGCACATCATAATGCATTCAAGGTTATCCAAGTGCAACTAATTCTGGGCAAAACTGCAATTCAAATTGGAGCTTGCTACAGATCCCCCACCATGCCCCAGGATTCCCACTCCTCTTTTCTTGATATACTGGAAAATATTAGGGTTCAACCAAACACCCTAATAATGGGTGAGTTCAACTACCCCACTATTAACTAGGAAAACTACTCATGTACCAACTCCTATGCTCAACGCTTTCTGGAATTCATAAATTCCAATGCCCTGGATCAACTTATCCACACCCCCACCAGGGGCAACAATATCCTAGACCTAGTCATTACCAGTATGAGTGACCAGTGTTCCCCACCTGAAGTCAACTCCTTGTTGGTAAGATCCGACCATAAGCTAATCACCCTAGATATCCGCATCCCACCCCCACCCAACATTAAGGAAGCCACTGTAAAAAATTTCTCCAAAGCCAACTTCATGCTTCTTAAGACAGAAGTTGTGAACTTCATGACACCCATGCAGATGGACAATACAGTTACGACTGCTGAATCCTACACAAAATCACTCTATAAGCACTTACACGAGTGCATGGATCGTGCTATCCCAAACAGAACCAATATGCTATCCTCCATAAAAAGGAAGCCAATCTGGTGGTCCATAAACAAACTCTACAACAGAAGAAAGAAACTGTTGCAAAAGAGAGTAAAATCCCAAGAGTGGAGCAGCTCCCTGGTCAGCCTCAGTAAGAAGCTGACATCCCTTATAAGATCCTCCAAAGCTAACTATGAAAACAAAATCACCACTGATTCTAAGGGCAACCTCAAAGCATTCTATAGCTATGTCAAGAATCTCAATGGCAACACCCAGATCTGCTCTGAGTTACAGCACAATGGCACGAAAATTACAGAACCAACTGATATTGCCAACATCCTGGCAGATAGGTTCAGTGCCAACTTTACCCCTCCCCCCCCTAAAGGGCCCATATCTATACAGTAAGAATGCAGAGTCCCTGTAATCACATCTATACAGGTAAAAGCTGCACTTTCTAAAACCAAAAAAACAGTATCCATGGGACCAGATAACATCGCAGGCTGCGTTTTACACAAACTTCAGTACGAACTGGCTCCCCACCTAAGCACCATGTTCAATCATAGTCTGACGTCAGGCTTTCTGCCCACTGAATGGCACACAGCAACAGTTATCCCACTCCACAAAGGGGGAGCCACCACTGATCCTGGGAACTATCACTCTATTAGCCTGATGAGCCTGGTCTGCAAGGCCATGGAATGTATGTATCATCATGGAACTCACAAACAAGGACATTGCTAACCTCTAAACTCTGGACCCCACCCAGTTCGGGTTTGTGAAAGGCAGATCATGCTTCCTGAACTTGATTGTTTTCTTTGAGGCAGTCACCAAAGCTGTAGATGAGGGTAAGGTGGTTCACACAGTCTATCTTGACCTCACCAAGGCTTTCAACACCATCCCCCATTCTGGAATTATAGCTAAACTCACTAAACTAGGTATAAATCCCTACATCACAAGATGGGTTGCCAAATGGCTCACTGACAGAACCCACACTGTAAAAGTTGCAGACTCCAAATCTGACTTCAAACCAGTAATGAGTGAGTACCACAGGGTTCAGTCCTGGGACCTCTCCTGTTTGGTATCTACGTCTCTGAAGTACAGGCTTACACAGAAGGCCTCTGGCTAATGAAGTTTGCAGATGACTGCAAACTAGGAGCTATAGCTGACTCCCCAAATGATGTGGACATCCTACAGAAGGGCCTCACTGAGACAGATGCCTGGTGTCAGAGGCATGGCCTCAAGCTCAACGCCAAAAAGTGCATTGTCATCCCCTTTGGTAAAAACTCTGTACCCATGAACTACCACATAAATGGCAGTCTACTTAATGCCGAATGTGTGATAAGAGACCTTGGGACCTAGGTGGACAGTAGTCTCTCCTTTGATAATCACATTGCCACAGTAGTCAGGAAATCCTTCTATGTGGCACACCCCATCATAAAAGGGTTCTAAAAAAGAGGTCATTGTTCCCATCTACTCGGCACTCATTAGACCCAATATAAAGTACAATGCCCCTGCAGCAGCTGGAAAAGCCACAGAAGTACCTTACAAAGAGGCTTACTGGCATCAAACAGATGCCCTACACTGACTGTCTCAAAAAACTCCAGCTTTACTCTGTAGCATATCGCCTACTCCAAGGAGACCTCTGCCTAACATATAAAGGTATGTTAAACCCAGAGCTGTTGGACATGGTACACCTAAAGAAATCCCAATCCCTCCAAGCTACACGCTCTAGGGACCTAAACCTTGTCACCACAATAAACAGGACATGATGGAGGGATAGATATCTGTCCCAGAGACTTCTTGTAGTCTGTAACAAGCTACCCCTCTATGTCAAGCAAAGTTCCTCATTAGAACTCTTCAAGAAAAATCTTGATGGGTGGATGGGAAATAGGAAATACACCCCGGGGATCACTTCTGTGGCTCTGCTTGACAGGGGCACAGGAAATTAATTTTCTTGGGTGGCATAAGCCAGGGAACCTTGCTGGCTAGGCTTACTTAGGCCCTTGCGCTGATAGCCTAGTACCTTCCTATGAACCTATGATCCTAGGTATCAGTTAGTTCGGATAATCGACTCTCGACTGTAACAGGGAAAAAACATACCCATTCCTAATGCACATCGCCAACACTAGAATTCACAGCTAAATTCTGTGTTCAAACCAAAATATGCTCTCGACAAACTGCTAAAAATGAGAACACAGCAAACCAAGCGAAGCTAAAAACTTGAAGGTTTAATATAGTAAGCGCTTTCGGAAACGCCAATACGTTTCCTTCCTCAGATATACAATAATGAAACATTTTGGGCGTAAATATATAGTACATTGCCTGCCCAATTAAACAATTAGTAATGTTCTTATAGGTAATTGTTACAAACAAATTCATTAGCAAAAGTAAATAGCCAAGTCATATTGATGTAAAAACTCTGTCTATGAGATCTATTAAAACTTATAACATGGCTAAAGCGTACCTACATTGCATGTACGCGAATAATTAACAAAAATAATCAGCTCCATATTTTTTGCTCTAAGTCAAAATCAAATAAATCATGTTAAATAAACGTAATTCATTTTAAAACATAATTCATTTTTAAAACGTAATTCATTTTTGAAATGTAATTCATTTTTAAAATGTGATTCATTTTTGAAAAATACACAATACAACTCCTATTTGTATGTGTATATAGTTAAATAATATTAATAATAGTTAACCATAAAAAATCGAATGTAGAAGGGGACTGTAATAAATAGTCAACTCATCTCTTCAAAGCTGCTAGTTTTAAAAAACATTTTATAGATACAGTTTCATTAAGGCCCGGTGGCAAATATGCTGCTGACAAGGTGAATAACATTAATCTACCTAATAACAACTCTCAACAGGGTTTTCAGGTTCACCAGACAAACCAAATGAATTTTTCAAGGACTGTTTCGAACCAGAAATGTACGAGGAACAGGAGAAACCAAAGAAGGAAGTAGCGGGTTTTGGAACATTAAATCCATTAAACCCATTAATATATTCAAATTCCAAGAATGACTTTCATATTTATCATCATTCTCTTTCGGCTTTTCCAGTTAGGGGTCGCCACAGCGGATCATCTCCTTCCATTTCTTCCTATCCTCTGCATCTTGCTCTGTCACACCAACCGCCTGCATGTCCTCTCTCACCACATCCATAAACCTTATCTTAGGCCTTCCTCTATTCCTCTTACCTGGCAGCTCCATCCTTAGCATCTTTTTCCCAATATACCCATCATCCCTCCTCAGCACATGTCCAAACCAACGCAATCTCATCTCTCTTGCTTTGTCTTCAAACTGTCCAACATGAGCTGACCCTCTAATATACTGATTCCTAATCCTATCCATCCTAGTCACACCGAGTGCAAATCTTAACATCTTTAACTCTGCCACATCCAACTCAGATTCCTGCCTTTTTGTCAATGCCACTGTCTCCAACCCATATAACATAGCTGGTCTCACTACCCTCTTGTAGACCTTCCCTTTCACTCTTACTGGTACCCGTCTGTCACAAATCACTCCTGACACTCTTCTCCACCAATTCCACCCTGCCTGTACTCTCTTCTTCACCTCTCTTCCACATTCACCATTACTCTGAACTGTTGATCCCAAGTACTTAAACTCGTCCACCTTTACCAACTCTACTCTCTGCATCCTCACCATTCCTCTACCCTCCCTCTCATTTACACACATATATTCTGTCTTAGCCCTGCTGACCTTCATTCCTCTGCTCTCTAGAGCATATCTCCACCTCTCCAGAGTCTCCTCAACCTGATTCCTACTCTCACTACAGATCACAATGTCATCTGCAAACATCATAGTCCACGGGGTCTCCTGTCTGATCTAATCTGTCAACCTGTCCATCATCACTGCAAATAAGAAAGGACTCAGAGCTGATCCTTGATGTAATCCCACCTCCACCTTAAACGGATCTGTCACTCCCACTGCAGTCCTCACCACTGTCACACTACCCTCGTACATATCCTGTACCACTCTTACATACTTCTCTGCCACTCCCGACTTCCTCATACAATACCACAACTCTTCTCTAGGCACCCTGTCATATGCTTTCTCCAAGTCTACAAAGACACAATGCAACTCCTTCTGAACTTCTCTGTATTTCTCCAACAACACTCTCAGAGCAAACATTGCATCTGTAGTGCTCTTTCCTGGCATGAAACCATACTGCTGATCACTAATCATCACCTCCCTTCTTAACCTTGCTTCCACTACTCTTTCCCATAACTTCAAGCTGTGACTAATCAGTTTTATCCTCGGTAGTTACTGCAGCTTTGCACATCACCCTTATTCTTAAAGATAGGTACCAAAACACTTTTTCTCCACTCCTCAGGCATCCTCTGACTTTCCAAAATTTCATTAAACAATCTAGTTAGAAATTCCACTGCCATTTCTCCTAAGCACCTCCATGCTTCCATTGGTAAGTCATCTGGGCCAACAGCCTTTCCATTCTTCATCCTCTTCATAGCTGCCCTTACTTCCTCCTTGCTAATCTGTTTCACTTCCTGATTCACTATCCCCACATCATCCAACCTTCTCTCTCTCTCATTCTCTTCATTCATCAGCTTCTCAAAATACTCTTTCCATCTACTCAACACACTCTCCTCTCTTGTGAGTACCTTTCCCTCACTATCCTTTATCACCCTTACTTGCTGCACATCTTTCCCAGCTCTGTCCCTCTGTCTAGCTAATCGGTAGGTCAGTGGTGATGGACAGGTCCTTTTCTCCCTCTTTAGTGCCCAATCTCTCATACAACTCTTCATATGCCTTATCCTTAGCTTTCGCCACCTCTCTCTTTGCCATGCGCCTCATCTCCTTATACTCATGTCTACTTTCTTCATCTCTTTGACAATCTCACTTCTTCTTCGCCAGCCTCTTCCTCTGTATACCCGCCTGTACTTCCTCATTCCACTACCAGGTCTCCTTGTCCTCTTTCCTCTGTCCAGATGTCACACCAAGCACCTTTCTAGCAGTCACCCTTACTAGTTCTGCTGTAGTTACCCAGCTATTCGGTAACTCTCCACTGCCTCCCAGTGCCCGTCTTAACTCTTCCCTAAACTCCATTTATAACTATACAGATTTAATTATTCCACAAGAAATTACTGACTTTTTTTCATTGGGTTTGACTTTCGTTCCAGATTCGAACATGAATTTGGTTAATACCATAGCTGACCTCAAGCTTTTTGCTAGGAAAATTAATCTTAATGCCCTGATGGGGCCAAGTTCTACTGTTACTAACCATCTAAGAGTTTCTAGTCTGTTTAACCCTCCCCTTCACTCGAACATTCTTGCTTTTGAAAAGATGTGCGAAATAGATTTTAGATCTGCTAGCACATTTAGGTCCAACAACTATAAGAGAGGGCACAACATTAAGCAAAATGAGTTGGACTTTATTAAGCTTTTGAAGGACTGCAAAATAAGAGCCATGAAGCCCGACAAGGGAGTAGGGTTAGTTTTTATGTATCATAGTACTTACATTGATAGTATGATGAAACATTTAGACACAACAGTTTATCAGTTAGTTAGCATTAATGAGGTCAACATGGCATATAAAAAAATCAGAGGTACATTGGACAACTTGTTCCTCGAGAGTTCCATTGCCATCGATGTATATCATTTTTTACTGATGTCTGCTCTGAGATTGCCATCACTCTTTGGCACACCAAAGATCCATAAAAGAATAATGGACCCCCCTTTCAGACCTATCGTCGACGGGCGAGGGTCCATTACATATAGTTGTGCTAAGTATATAGATAGCATTTTGAAGCCCCTAATCGAGAAGGAGCATCAGATATGTAGGGACTCTTGGAGCTTTCTTATAGAGCTTAGTGATATTCCATACAATCCTGAACATCATTTCTTAACTATTGATGTTCGAGATTTGTATACGGTCATCCCACAAAGCCTAGGTTTGGAATGGACTAGGGACTTTCTTAGCTCTAGGAACGTACAAGAAAGCGTTATATATGTAATTGAAACCCTCTTGAAATTGTCCTTTCTAATAATTTTATGTGGTTTGAAGGAAACATTTTCCTTCAAAAATCAGGGGTTGCCATGGGGTCTCCCTGTGGTGGTAGTTTCGCCAATTGCGTCATGGCACATTGGGAGACCACACTTTTGTTTCCTAACCCTTTGTTTTAAAACTATGTCGCATGGTACACTCGTTACCAAGACGACATGTTTTTAATTTGGAAAGGCCCAATTAGTCTGGTACCTGAATTCATGAGTATGATATCCTCCTTAACAGATTTTTTTAGATTTTACTCATGTTGTTCACTCAGATACTATCAACTTCCTTGACATTTGTATTCACAAAGACTATTGTAATAGTAGGTTTAGAACTACGATATATAGAAAGCCTACTTACTCAAACTCTTTTCTTCATTTTTCTAGCTCTCACCCTTACCACCAGAAAAGAGAGGTGGTCAAAGGACAGCTAGTTAGAGTAGCTAGAATGGCTTCAGACGAGATGGGTTTTATAAGTGAATGCCAACTTCTGGAAAACATGTTTATTAATAGGGGGTACCCTTTATCATTAATTTCTAATATTTCATCAGAAATTATTAAGAGGCAAACAGGTTATTTCCAACCATTATTAACAACTACCCCAGTTGTTGAATGTAATTTTGAAGTCAACCAAGTAACTTCTATGTCATCAGAGCCTCATGGCTTTGTAACTAGCTTCATTTGTACTTATAATCTTGATCATGCATTAATAAGGAACATTTTAAATAAAAATTGGGCCCTTATTAATGAGGACAATAGATTGAGTAAGATTTTGGGTGACAAGCCTAGGGTGGTTTTCAGACGTGGTCACAATTTGAAGTCACTTCTTGAATACTCTAGTAAACCATCAGTAAGTAAACACATAGGAATGTTCAAGTGTGGGTCATGTCACCAGTGTAAACTTATAAACACCATGTACCAATTTAAGATCCGTGACAAATGGTACAAGGTTCAGGGTAGATTCTCTTGTGATTCGAAAGCAGTAGTTTATTCTGCCTGTTGCCTGAACTGTCCCTCTTTCTACATTGGAAAGACAGAGAGAAAGCTCAGGCAATGGATGTACGAACATCAATATGCTATTAGCAAGAAGGACATGAATAACGCCTTAGCTAGGCACATAGAAGAATTTCCTGACCATAGTTTTAGGTTCAATGTTTTGAATCAAATACAGGTTGACATTAAGGGGGGGGACCATGGCAGATCAAACTTGAGATTGAAGAACTCTTATGGCAAATAAAAACAGCAGCGTATTTGCCACAGGGCCTTAATGAAACTGTATCTATAAAATGTTTTTTAAAACTAGCAGCTTTGAAGAGATGAGTTGACTATTTATTACAGTCCCCTTCTACATTCGATTTTTTATGGTTAACTATTATTAATTGGGAGGGTTGGGAGGGTGGCCTAATGGTTAAGGTGTTTACCTTACAAACACAAGGTGCAGGGTTTGAGTCTCACAAGGGATAATTGGCTAGGCTTAAAATAGCTCGCAAGGGCAGTTAGCTTAGTACTAACCTATGAACCTATTAATATTATTTAACTATATACACATACAAATAGAAGTTGTATTGTGTATTTTTCAAAAATGAATTACATTTTAAAAATGAATTACATTTCAAAAATGAATTACTTTTTAAAAATTAATTATGTTTTAAAATGAATTACGTTTATTTAACATGATTTATTTGATTTTTACTTAGAGCAAAAAATATGGAGCTGATTATTTTGTAATTATTCGCGTACATACAATGTAGGTACGCTTTAGCCATGTTATATTATAAGTTTTAATAGATCTCATAGACAGAGTTTTTACATCAATACGACTTGGCTATTAACTTTTGCTAATGAATTTGTTTGTAACAATTACCTATAAGAACATTACTAATTGTTTAATTGGGCAGGCAATGTACTATATATTTACGCCCAAAATGTTTCATTATTGTATGTCTGAGGAAGGAAACGTATTGGTGTTTCCGAAAGCGCTTACTATATTAAACCTTCAAGTTTTTAGCTTCACTTGGTTTGCTGTGTTCTCTAAATTCTGTGTTCAGCCAAAACATTTATAAGATTTATTATAATAATGGTTTTATAGTACAGTTCATCCAAATGGCATAACATGAAACTGGGTATGGACATTCTTGTGCCTACACAAAGAGAAGTGACTCAAACAGAGTAACTTTATAAAAATGTCCTCACCAATATTAACTAGCTTCATAAATTTGTCTTCAGTCAGGTGAATTTATAAGCAGGAACAACTAAAAGATAATATCAAGCTTTATCTCAGGAGTATTGTAAAAAAGGAAAAACTGAACAGGTCAAAAGCAATGGTTATTTTTAATTTTTCTGAGCACATAGTGCTGGTGTCAGCATAAATATAGTCTCAGCATGTCTCAGTTTTCATTTTCTGCTGCCTACAATACTGTGTGCAGTTCAGTTAGAGAATCAAATATAAAATATTTAAAAGTGTGTGTCTTATTTATAAACAGGCCTCTCACATTTAAGGAAGGAAGTAGCCTAGTTACATATATTTTATTTTGGATCACTGCTAAAAATGATACATGAACAAACACCAAAAATATCACCCTCATCTGCAATTATGACCAGGCCCAAGAAAAATACCCTTATTATTCATAACTGAAATTGAAACATTTTGCAGAATACTGTAGATAACTACAAATCTGATAATGAACTGCAAAAAGAAATCCACAAAACTCATGCAGAATTATAAGCAGTAGTTTACACATTTGTCTTCCTACCCAAGGGCTGTTATTTGATCAGCAGTTTACAGTCTTCAAAATAGATACATTATATATTTACATATTTATGTATAAAATTAGTGTGTATATGTGTGTGTGTTATATTTACTTACACTGGCAAATAATTCATCATTTCACTTACATGCAGTTCATAAATTACTTGATGATTTAGATTTCCCTAGTAAGTAAATATATTAATTTTCTGGAGTGTGCAAACTTAATATAATCTTCTTTGAAACTTACAAGGAGAAGGTGACTGTGGGGGGGGGGGGGTGGTACAGCCCTACTGTACTTCATGACCGACCACACACACACACACACACACACACACACACACACACACACACACACACACACACACACACACACACACACACACACACAGGTATATGTAGCGCTTTCCTTAGTTGTATCTACATTTTGCAATAATCACTTATATACTCCTAGGCATCGAATGTTTGTGGACATAAGAGGAAAGCTAAACCTGCCACTAGGAATATAGCCAGGAATTTCCAGAAGCAACGAAGTACCCCCTATCGCAAAAGGTACATATCATGTCATGGTCCCGTATAGTACATTATTGCTCTAAAACATGTCGTCCCCTACCATTAATCACGTTATGTCAGAATTTTATAGGTTCACAGGTAAGCACGTGTCTAGCTGCCCTTGCAGACCATTTCAAAGCTAGCCAATTTCCCTTTTTGTGCTCAAATTAACCTGTCCCATTTAGTTAGGGACTGGCTTTACCCATCCTGTGGTCAATAATTCTATATTACTCTAATGAGAAAATCTGGGATCATACCATAGATAATTTGAGGGGACCCATGCAAGGGATAAAACATTTAAGAACTGGCACTCTACATTTGTAGTTCACGGGGCAGACCTGAGGTAAATTTTCTGTTTCTCATCTATAGATCCAATTTGTTCTTGAATGTGGACAGGGATGAATGGTGTTTTATATGGATGGAGAGTCTCTTCCAGAGCAGCAGTAGCGTCTGCGATATATACCTGTCCCTCCAAACCATTCTGTTGATGCTACAGAAGAGGTTTAGATCCCCACATCAGGAATTACTGATGCCATTTGACTTGCTAATGCGCAGTAAATCCATCAGTATTGGGTCAGAGGATGCATTGTATGCCAGAAAAAGGTCACTTCTTAACAGTCTGTAGGATACTGAGTATAGTGAGAGGGCTCTGAGTCAGCCCATGTAGGACATGTTGTTTTGGCCTTATATCCTTTTTACAAGGTATTTCTGTGGGCAGTCCAGTTATTGCATAAGTCTGGACAGATACATGCCAAAGGTGGATTACACTCAATGAATGGCCTAATGAGGGCTGGGTAAAGGGGGTCAATGACATCCCTAGATCTAGACACATCCCTTTGTGTATAAGCTGTGTAATATAAAAGGACTTCCTTACAACACTTAACACATGCTGGTCAAAAGTCAGGTCACTGACCACATAAGTTCCCAAATCCAGGGCAGCTGGGTCAACTCTTAGGGGGCATATTGTCAATGTAGTAGTTCCCTGGGATACATGACTTCTCAAAGGATAAATAATGCATTTTTTGGCATTTAGTTTCGATCCATTATTTTGACAACAGCTATTTATTTCATGAGATATCAGTTTCTATTTCTGGTCTTTGTTCTTATGCATACTGCAAAATATACAGTTTTACACCATTTATTGTATTTGTGGTATCCTATTAGGTCAGTACATGGGACAGGTATTCAGAAAGGTTAGTACTCTAGCACTAATAGATGCATTACTGTGCTCGAATAGCATTAAGGTGCTAACCAGAGATTTAGAAACATAGAAGAGACACATACAACAAAAGATTTTTAGCAACTGTTTTGTATGTTTCTGTATTGGACACCTAGTGTGGATGGAACAACTATGCTAGTGCACCCCCTACAAACCCACGCATTGCCATTGCACAGGTAACAACAGACATACAAACATACACACGTTCCAACAGATGTACACAGATATATTGATGGTCACACCTTTGCGCATGTGCTCTTTCTCTCACACATAACCACACACACACACACACACACACACACACACACACACACACACACACATACACTCTGACACAGTCCCAGTCTTGGCCTACACATACGTGTGCATGCACATACACACACCTACACACATCTACTAAGCATCTTGTTACTTACCTCATACAGTGCTCTCTGACCCACTGATGTTCAAGACATTTTTTGGGTAAATGTCATGAAATAGCTTGCTCAGTCACACTGTTCTGCTCCAATGTAGTGCTGGTAGATCATGTCTTTGAATCACTCCACTACACTATAGAGTAAGGCTCCTTTGTAGAGCATGCGCTGGACTGCTGCATTTGCAGGTGGCGTTCCTATAATATTGCTGTAGCTCTACTTGCATTAGGCTTCATAGTGCTGTGATGCTACAGTTGTCTATGAATCACACTTGTAGTGCACTGAAGAAGCCTGCTATAGACAGGGTTTATTTACTTTTTTGTTCTTTGATAACCATAAAAGTCTGACTGAGCTAATGGCCCATTTTTAGTGGAGGCCTGGGAGAAAAGCTACACAACAGATTCAAAAAACATTTCAAAATTGCTGATGAGTAATTATATACAAGGGGAGAAAACCCCTGCAATAGATCACACATTTTACAATGAGCTGTGGAAAAGGGCACCACAAACAAAAATAAAAACATTTTGCAACAACTAAGTGATTACATACAAGGGGAGAAAAGCTCCACAACAGATAAAACACTTTAAACAGACTAGGATGTACCTTGTATACAGGGAATTAACCCCCACAACAAACTGAAGTACATTTAGAGAATATTGATGGATAAATCTACAATATATACTTTGTAAAAGTGTATTGCTATTGTTAAGGAAATTAATACATATTTATTCAAAATATTGACTATATTTCTAATAATATATGGAATTGAGAAATAATAGAGTATTCTGCTGCCCAAAATAGACACAGTAATAGAATGAGATGATGAGGAGAAATGAGCAGGAGGGAAAACTAAGGACATGGAGAGAGAGTTCATTATTAGTAGAGAGATGAGAATGTTATGGAAAGACACTAGAGATGAGACAGATAGTAGTTTGTATTGGCTGAAGAGATAGAAGAGCACACATTATTAGTATGGTATCATTAAAGTGAGAGCTACTTTTGATGTTAGGCCATTACTACCTGCTAAGATATTCAGGTGTCAGTGATTCAGAGTGAGAAAGGCATAGGCATAGTAGTTGTGCAGTGCATTTTATGTTTCTGAATACTTCCATGATCTCGCTAGCTCTTTTTTATGCTTGGACATTCCCAAATGTGAATCACTGACTTTCAAAATTGTCTGGCTTTTTAGCCGAGATGGGATATTTACTTTTTCTATATGCAAGATCAGTCTTAATTGAATGTGTAGCATGGTCTGAGAAGTGGATGAATATGCATTCAGTTGTCCTGCCTAACTGATATTATGGCTTCTCACGTGTTTGCTATTTGTGCCATGATCCGTAGGACTTCCAGAGCTTCTTCCAGGAAATTTTCCTAGCATTCATTCAGATAAGCTCTACTAAGCTTTTCAGTTGTGTTCATTATACTTTTTACTTTATACTTAATTTCAGCAACATATATCTTCAGTGAGAACAGCATTCTTTGTAATCTAGCTAGTGTTTTGAGCAGTGATATTTTGAAGATGCTTTGTAAGCATTTGTATTCTATCTCATCTTTAATACACATTCTATACACAATCACGAATGTTCTGACAACTATGGGTATGATGATCATTTACCTGGTTTGTGCATCTGTTAAATCTCTTGACTCATAGGCAGCTAGCTTACCCTCTTGCAGTAGAACTGTTACTAGCCCTTCATGGCTTGCATCCACTTGAAGACTCACTTGTAATGCTGCATCAAAATATTTGAGCACAGGTGCAGAAGTTACCATTCTTGTTAATAGAGCAAAATGTGCAGCTTGCTCTTCTGATGAGCTCGAAACTGTAAATTGATCAAATAACCCTCAATAGTGGTACAGTTACAGATGACAAGTGAGATATGAACCCCAAAAAGGCACTGTAACATCCCCAAGAATCAGTTTAAGGATTTGTCTGTTGGACATTGCATATCTATATAGTCATATACATTATCAGAATCAGACCATATTTCATTACCAGTTAGAAGAGATAACAAATGTATTTCAAAGATGACATGGATCCCAGACTGAAGCTAGTGACAGCAGTGAATGACAGTGTAATGTCTGATCACTAATGTATGATTTATGTGTTTTCTGTAACACGATTGAGATTCTGGTATCTCAGAGAATTCTCCTTTATCTGAGTTAGACAGATATTAGATTAAGGTATATACAAGTAACAGAGGTGTGGGAAGTATAGATCCCACAATGCCAGGGAGTACAGTGGTTTAAGAATGTTTTTCTATTTTGAGTGTTGTTGATTATTTTCCATCTCAGTGGTTTGTGATTGCACTTGTAAGTGTCAACCACGAATCACACATTTATTGCATTTCTGTCATGGAGCCCAACATTTTGCACTATTCATTTTCAAACTTAGTGATGTCAGCCTTTCAAGTAGCTTAATTAATCTAATGTCATGCCATTGTTTCTTAGCACTCTAGACTAAAATGCCATTAATAATATTTACAATACAATCTAAGTCTTGAATATATCAGCTATAGCATTTTGACAGACTTCTGATGCAGATGAAATATGAAAAGATAGCCGCATAGATCTGTATCTGCCCAAGGATACATGAAGGTAGATAGAGAAGCTTGTGTAATCCAATATAAAAATACAACAATCCCAGATTAGAAATGAGTAGTGAAAAGAATTAAACATTATGCATAGTAATAACTACTTTCTCTAGAATCCATTTGTTCAGATCTTGTGGTCTATGCAAATCCAGACTTTGTCTTGCTTAACAGCTGTCACCATATGGTTAGCATTCAGTAGGATGTTTGCTTGACTATCACTCTCAGCAGCCCCATTATTTTAAACTCTTGCTCGGTATTGTCTCTCCCAGCTACTGACACTAGGCAAGGAGTATATATAACTTGTACTGCTTCAGGTGATAACTAAATATAATACATTTTCAAATATGAGAATGAATAACATCCAGTGACCACCACAGCAGCGAGCATACAAAATTTTATTCAGGAGATAAAACTGGATAAGTGCTTTCACACAGTACGTGCTTCATCAGATCCGTACAACAACCAAAAACGCCATATTTAAAACACATAAAATATTAAGAAACAGCCAATGAAAAACAAAAACAACCATTAAAAACTTGATAAAAATCAGTTAACTCACTGATGAGACCTGTGTTTCTTCAAGGCAGGTTTTAAAGGCATATTGGCATTAATTTCTGGTGCTTTGTCTGCCTGCATCCTAGCTATCCATTTCATTTCAGCTAACTCCACTCTATTATTCAAATCACCCCCTCTTATTCACTGAAACTAACTGCAATACTGTAAATTCAAACATATGTCCCTCATTAGCTGAAATATGTTTCGCTAAAGCATTAAAGGAATTCCCATTCCTGATGTCACATAAATGCTGGAGGATGCGCTCTTTAAGCATTCGAATGGTCATTCCTATGGGTTGCATGAATGGAGTTTGTCTTACGGATATGCAGCAACTCCATCAAGGCTGGGTCTGAAATGGCCTTGTATGCCAGACACAGGTCACCTCTGCACAGTCTGTATGAGACTGAGTACAGGGACAGGGCTTTTAGTCTATCTGTATAGGATAGGTGTTTGAGACCCTGAATTTTCCTGGTCAGGAACCTCTGTGGTCTCTGCAACTGCTGCATGTTCTTGGCAACATAGATGCTGAAGGAGGCATTGTACTCAATAATAGGTCTGATAAGGGAGGAGTACAGGGATGTTATGATCTCCTTGTTCCCATATGAAATACCCTTATATATGAGGAGGGCCATGTAGAAAGCCTTCCATACAATGGAGGCAACGTGGTGGTCAAAAGTCAGGTTGCTATCAACCTGGGTGCCCAAGTCCCTCATGACTGATTTCATGCTTAATATGTTGTTATTAATGTGATAATTATTGAGGAACCATATTTATTGTCCTGTTCTCTGTACTCTAGGTACAGTACATTTAGACAGCATTGTTATTATCAGTTTGAAGTTTAATAGCCTAAATTCTTATGATGATGCCCATGGATGTTTTCCAAGCACATTTTTAGCAGAGACTACAAAAGTATTATTTGAAAAAAAAACTGCTTGTATGCATTATTTCTGTAATATTTCATCCCTATTTTGACTCATAGGTTCATAGGTAGGTACTAGGCTATTGGCCCTAGGGCCTATATAAGTCTAGCCAAACGGTACCCTGGCTTTTACCACCCAAGAAAATTATTTTCCTGTGCCCCTGTCAAGCAGAGTCACAGAAGGGATCCTCGGGGTGAATTTCCTATCTCCCAGATAGATTTTGTTAGAATATGACACAAGCATGGATGCATGCAGATTTATACAGCCTGCATATTAAAGCTACATTTTTGAGTCAAGCTTTGTCATAACTAATCCATTTTGCATAGTTTTGTAGTTCAAATTTCTTTGAGAGTCTGGAATTCCTGCTCAACCGCACTATCATACCTTTTTTTTGCACAGCTCTGTGCTTCACACTGCCTCTATTACAGACAGCATTTCTTTAGCACTCATAAACATTTCTGCCTATGTATCATTATTAGTCTCCAGAACATTAATATTCTTTTTTGTGATTCTTTGTTTCCACACACATTATCACATAATGGCCTGAAACTCCACACATTCTTCAAACTTGATTTTTTTCCCCTAAAATGGCTCTTTCTGTGTATGACCAAAATTGCTGCACAAGGTGAGGTTCTTTGATGCTTATTAATAAATGCCATGTTGGACTATGTGTTGAGAAAGCACATGTCCCTTCTGATTTATATTAGTTGTCTTTATAGCAACTAGACTTACTTTTACTCATATTCTCCAGTACAGTATCTGTTTTACACACATCTAAGTCTTCAGTTAAAGATTTTTAACTACATACATGACAGCTCACAAGCATGATGCACTTCTATGTTTTTCTAGTGCCAGTTCTACTTTTATTAATAGCCTGCTTCTTATATGTTAATTTCTTATACTATAAAGTATTTTGTCTCTGATTAATGAATCAGAGCACTGCTCAAATTCACAGTATTATGTGTCTTAACTCAGTAACATTCTTCAACAGTTCATGTACCCAGATTTATGGAAGAAAATTTCAAACACAGGGTAGATTATTCCTTTACTCTTAATATGCTTGGAATTTATTTTCAGGATTTCAAAGGTGTTTCTGATTGACTTTCTTCTTAGAATACTTTCTATTACTTTATGAGCATAATATTTTTGCATAGCTGTTCTTATTCTTCTTACAAATCTACATGGTGGCCTAATGGTTAAGGTGTTTGCCTTACAAACACAAGGTGCAGGGTTTGAGTCTCACAAGGGATAATTGGCTAGGCTTAAAATGGCTCACAAGAGCAGTTAGCTCAGTACTAATCTATGAACCTATGAATCTATGAAATCCTACTTTCTCCTTATTCCTTGAATTTCTCCCTTGCTTCATCATTATCCATTTCTTCTTTGAATTATAGCTTTCTGATTGTAACTGTGTAACTCTAAAATATCTCTTCAAATCAAGTAATTCTAATCCATGTTCCTCTATTTGAAAGAATAACTTATCATACTCGACTCTTGCCCTTTTCCCATTCCAGATACAGATCCTTCAGCTCTTTATTAATTATTACCCACAAGTTCTCCTCTGGTTGATAAAATATGATTGACCTGTATATAAAACTAAAGGGGCTAAAAACATTTTCACTAATTGTATCTTGCTGTCCATATTCATGAAGAAGAGTTTCCAGTTTTTTAGTTTTTGTATCATCTTTTTAGTCTTTTCCCACATATTCTTAGCTGACATAACAGAATCCTTTTTAATCCATATTCCTAAATACTTCATTTTGTGTACCCATAAATATGGATATTGCTCGACCAGTTCATGTGTAGGTACATGGTTTACAGCTAAAGACTTTGTTTTATCTTCATTAATTTTATATCCCTAAAAATGATTGAAACTGTCTCAAGATGTTCCATGACACTGAGATGTCCTTTTCTGGTTTTATCAACTACAAAATAATATCATCTGCAAGTAAAGCCATAATTTCTTTATTATCATACTTACAAAAGACTTTGATTGGAATGGCTTGAGTAGGTCAACGGTACAAAACAAGACAAATGAAAACACAATGGAGATGGGAGTTTAATGCTCACGTCCCTTTTTTATTTGGAACTTCTTCAGAAACTTCTTTACCATAGTAGTTATTTCTTTGAATTTCTAAGGTATTTTATTTTCTTTGCCAGTGGCTCTAAATATAAAGCAAATAACAAAGGGGAAAGAGGACAACCCTGCCTGGTTCCTCTGTTCAGACACAACTTGTCAGATAGGAACCATCCCACTTTAAGTTTTGCCTCTGATCCCTCATACATCCTCCTAATTAACCTTATTATTGTGTCGGGGAATGCAATGTTTCCATTGCTGCTTACTGAACCACTAAACCATCTACACCATCCATTAGTACCCAAATGTTCACTCTACTTACTCAGTTCAGTTCTGAGTCAGGTTACACCTTTCAATTTAAATAATACATATTTTATATAATCATGAACTTGGTCACTTGTACGAAATTCACTTTATATCATTATTTTCCCACATCTGCTGTTTCTAGGTTCACCGTTTATTATCTGTAAAACTTAAATGCAAGTCTGTTTGATGGGTAAATATTGTTGACTAATGCATATAAATTAATTGCAGTTCTAATTCAGTTCACATGTAGGACCTCAGATCATAGCTAACGTTGACTTCTTCACAATATTTAGGTTATCTTCAGTGACCGTACTGGACACGTGTTGAAATTTAACTGATGAGATGGCGCCAAAGTTACTACTGCCATTTCTGTACCGTTTTGAAACAACAGATTTAGTCAGTTCAAAATCCCCTCCCTTTTGTGTTCAGGTCCCACTTATGCAGTCGAATCCTTGTTTTACAGAATAACTGCAGGAATTTCATGTTTTATGTAAATATATCAGTGCTGTACATTATCTTTTCTGTGTGCATGCTCAGATAAAGCACTGTTTTGCCAAATATATTCATAAAATATTAAGGAAGAAATATATTCTAAAATACAATAGGACCAAATTCAGTAATAAACGTCTGTATACATATGTGAAGATTGGGGAAAGACGGGCGAAGGCTGCCAGCCTAGTCAAATAGAATTTGATACATAATTCTATCATTTGTATATATAAATGTAAAATACAGGCTTGTGTTCTTAAAAGAAAGAAAACACTGTAGAATGTAAACTTTAAGATTGTTGCAACATTGCAATCTGCTGTAAGGAAAAACCAAGCCAAGCATTTTAATGTTCTTTGAAGTTACAATTATCTAAAAAAATGGTGCCGAAGCAGCTGGCTGAACATATTCTTTCTATTGTCTTAATTTAAGGAGTAATTTTTAGAGTATACATGTGAAATGTCTTTTATTGTTGTAGTTTCTTGAGCAGGTGTTAGATTGCTAAATAATGCAGTTTGTGGCCTGGGAACTCCAGACTGTCAAAATTATGTAATCTGGGAGGGCCTTAGCAGAGCTGTTTGTTAATGTTTTTAAAAACTATTGTTCAGTGAGAGACTGTGAGCATTTTTGTCTTGGACCATCAACCCCAGCAATGCTTATGCTCTGTATGTATGTAAGTAGGATTGTAGCACTGTGTTTTCTCTTAGGAATAGCTAAAGATTAGAAAGTTAGATTAAGTGTTTTTCTTTGACATCAGACCTGTCTTACTGTATTATTTTAAGTTTCTGTGTGATCTCTGAACTCTTAGATATCTCTGTGGTGAAGTAGTATTGTCTTGTGTTTTAATTATTTATTATTAAATATTTTTAAAATCTTTACCTGTGGCTGGTTTGTGTAGTGATAAGTCAGCTCTAGAGTACATTGCATATTTATAGAGTTTATTGTAATAAGCCACTCTAATAAGCCTTGGATTGAATAGTCACATTACCAATTGGATAATAATATTGCACAGTAATAATTGGACACCCTTTCAAGGGCCTTTGGGTAGCTGATAATTATTAAGCTGTTGGTGGCAGTAATTACTACCATATAGTCTGGGTAAAGGGGCAAAGCTGGAGAATCTGTGTCAGTCTTTCCCAGGAGTGCTTGTGAAGTTGTATAAATACTTATCTCAAAGTGTGGGTGTGTGTCAGCTACCTGGGGGCAGGGACATGAAGCACTGGTTGGACAGAGAGAGTACTGGAGGTTAGCTTGCCAGCTATGCTAAGAACTGGACCCTATAGCTGTGCCAGTGGTGAGTCTTATTGGGGACCTGGGGAGCAACCAGCCCCAGACTGACTGTGATCTCTGTTTGCACTTAAGGGAAATTGTACTTTGCTGTGTGTATTTGTTATCCTTTCCTCTTCTATGAGACAACCTCCCTGGTGTTAGTGGTGAGGATTGAGGCTCCTTGATTGCTGGGCCAGGACATGGTCATCACATATCTGGTGGCAGTGGTTGGGATAAGATATCCTCACATATCTGTTTGGCAGTGGTGTGGGTAGAGTGAATCCTGTAGCTTATGTACAGTGATCTCTGAAGGTGTTTCATACTCTAAAATCAGCCACGCAGTGTATACTCAGAGTTCAGATCACAATTGTTTTATTTCTTTTGTTAGCTTAGTTAGTCATGGTAAGCATGCAGCATGTCAGCACTGGAGTATGGAAATCTAACAAGGAGCCAGCTGGTGGAGATGTGCCAGGCTAGGGGACTAGTGCATGGAAACCTGACTAAGGCAGACCTGTTTGCAGCCTTAGTTACAGCTGCATCAGAAAACAGCATTCGGGAGGACAATCAAGACTGGCAGTGGAGATACAATATTCTCGGATAATGGACAGCTCAACCTTTCTGTGAAGGACAATCAGACTGGCAGTGGAGATACAATATCCTCGGAGAATGAACAGCTCAACCTTTCTGCAGTGGACTTAAAAATCCAGCTGGAGCTAAAGAGTCTTGAATTGGAGGCCAGGCGTTTGGAGATAGAAGCCAAAGAAAAGGAGCGTCAGAGGAAGCATGAGAGAGAAATGCTGACTCTTCACCAGAGTCATGGAGGTAATGGGGATGGGAGTAACTGGACCCCAGAAGCACAACAGGTCAGTAAATTTCTTCCGCAGTTTAAAGAGAAGGATAATTTTGATAGTTTCATTCACATGTTTGAAAGGGTATGCAAACAGTATAGTGTTGACCAAAGGCTCTGGGTACGGTTCCTGACCCCCTTACTCCTTGGGAAAGCTGTAACTTGTATATAACAAATGCCCGACTCTGTCTGTTTTTATTATACTGCTGTAAAGAAATGTCTGTTAGAAAGTTTTAAGCTAACACCTGAAATGCATAGGAAAAAGTTTCGTGAGCATAGACGCAAGGCAGATGAAAATGTATGTGAATATGTTGCTAAACCGAGCACTTATTTTCATAGCTGGGTGAGTGGATATCAGGTCACCACTTTTGAAGGGCTGGCAGACCTTTTGGTGAGAGAACAAGCTCTTAGCACTTTGCCTGAGGACATGAGGATCTGGTTAGCTGATAGACAATGTGCTACTTCAGCTGAGTTGGGGAAGAAGGGAGACCTATACCTGGCCAGCAGGGCAGCCCTGCACAGAAAGGGAACCCCCAGTACTGCTCATGGATCTAAAGGAACCCATGGTGGGCAGTACAGACTGCCCCAACAGAATTCACCAGTAGCTAGGGAAGCCACTAGTCCAGGTACATCTCCAGGAGCTAGGGTTAAATGTTTTTTAATGCAACCAGTGGGGCTATGTGGCATACAGGTGTCCACGGAGGCAAGGTGGGGAACCAAAGTTGAGGGAGCCAGTAAGTGGGAAAGACAAAATGCCAATAGTGGGTTGTCTTGAGACAACAGGGGTATGGTACTACCATCCTGCAGATGTCCTGAGAGGAAGGATTTGGATGAGGCAGTACCATGTACTTAGGCAGTTATACGCAGTGAGGCTAGGAGATGAGCATGTGGGTCTGGTAGCCTGGGGAAGACCCACACAGACTGCATACTTGCAGCCAGGACTGCTGAGGTGGTTAATTCAGGGAGTGAGCTATGCTGTAGCAGTGAGACTGAATGTGAGCCACAGCTGCTGGTGGGTACTGATATTCCCTTGGACAGGGTAACTGCAGAGGTAGAGGTGAGAAGTAGTACCCAGGCTGACAGGGAGGCACCACTGTCAGAGGATGCCAGACGTCCAGTGGAAGGGGAGCTAGGAAGGGTTACAAGGAGAGAGTTGAGACAGGCTCAGCTCTCAGACCCTGCATTGCAAGGCCTGAGGCAGGTAGCTAGGGAGGCACCTGATTCTGGAGGGAAGGGGAAATCTGTATACTGGGACAAAGGCTTACTATACAGACAGTGGACCCCTGAGAGAGAGGGCTAGAAGGTGAGAGAGTACAGCAGTTGGTAGTGCATAGAGCTTACCATCTGTCGCTTCTAGCCATAGCCCATGATATTCCCTTTGCAGGTCATATGGGCATAAAATGTACAAATAGGTGTATTATGCAAAACTTCTATTGGCCTGGAATTTCCAGTCATGTAACAGGGTACTGCAGGACCTGTGAGCAGTGCCAAAAAGTAGGCAAGGCAGGAGACAAGGTGAGAGCTCCTTTGATGCCTTTGTCTGTGATTTAGGAGCCATTTCAGAGGGTAGCTATGGATATTGTGGGTCCTCTGAGTACCTCAAGTTCCACAGGGAAACAGTATATCATAGTGGTAGTGGATTATGCTACACAATACCCTGAGGCAGTGGCTTTGTCCTCCATTGTGACAGAGAAGGTGGCAAATGTTTTGTTAGAGATTTTCAGCAGGGTGGGTTCCCAAAAGAAATATTGACTGACCAAGGTGCCCATTTCATGTCAGACCTGCTGGCTTTTCTGTGGAAGTCCTGTGGGGTGAAGCACATGAAGACAACCCCCTACCATCCCCAGACTAATAGTCTTGTTGAGAGGTTAAACTCTACAATCAAGTCCATGCTACAGATATTTACAGATCCATTTAAGAAGGAGTGGGACAAATATTTGCCCCATCTGTTGTTTGCTTACAGAGAGGTTCCACAGGAATCCACAGGTTTTTCACCCTTTGAGTTGCTGTATGGGCATAGGGTGAGGGGACCTCTAGATTTAATCTGAGATGAGTGGGAAGGTGAGTGTGAGTCTCACAAGGAGTCTGTTGTGGCATACGTCCTAAACCTCAGGACAAGATTCAGGGAACTCATGGGCTTGGCTCAGGAGAACCTGGCAGAAGCCCAACAACAGAAAATGGTGTGGTATGACAGGAATGCTCGAGGTAGAGAATATGCTGTGGGGCAGCAGGTAATGGTTCTCATTCCTGTTAGACACAACAAGCTGCCAGCAGCTTGGGAGGGACTCTACAAAATGGTAAGAAAGGTTAGTGATGTTAATTACAATGGTGAAAGTGCTAGGCAAATGGCAGGGGCACAAATTGTACCATGTTAACATGATGAAACCTTACCAAGATAGGGAGGCCCTTGTGCTGAGAATTTGCAGTGGATTGCAAGAGGAGTCTGAGGGAGATCTGGGGACTGATCTCCTCAGTGAGGCTCGAACTGACACCTCGGTGGAAGGGGTAGCAATGTCCCAGCAGGTATCTCCTACCCAGGTTCGAGAAATATGAGCAGTGTTGCAGGAATTTGGGGACATATTCACTGGGAAACCAGGGAGCACCCACATGGTGCAGCACCAGGTGGATACAGGACCGCAAAGGCCTATTAGGCAGGCCCCTTATAGGGTGCCTGAGAGAGTCAAACAGACTCTGAGGGAAGAGGTATAGGAGATGTTGGAACTAGGGGTGATTCAAGAGTCCAAACGTCCCTGGGCCTCACCAGTGGTGTTGGTGCGAAAGAAGGATGGCAGCACCAGGTTCTGTGTGGATTACATGAAATTAAATAGTCACACAGAGCCAGATGCTTACCCCGTGCCTAGGACAGAGGAGGCCCTAGAGCAGCAGGATGGGGCCAAGTATTTTACAACCACTGATCTTACCAAGGGTTACTGGCAGGTGCCCTTGACTCCCAGTGCTAGAGAGAAGTCGGTCTTTGTGACTCCTTTTGGCTTGTATGAGTTCAGAAAGATGCCCTTTGGGATGAAGAATGCCCCAGCAACTTTCCAGAGGATGGTGGATAATATCCTAGCAGGAGGGTTTGCCCTTGCTTACCTAGATGATATTGTCATCTACAGCCATTCCTGGCCAGAGCACTTTCAGCATGTCAGGGAGATGCTGGGCAGACTACAGAGGGCAGGACTGACCATTAAGCCGAGCAAATGTCAGGTGGGTATGGCAGAGGTCTCCTACCTAGGACATAGAGTGGGGAGTGGTAAGATAAGGCCAGAACTTGCCAAAGTGGAAGGTATTCAGGCATGGCCTGCACCTGTTACCAAAAAGCAGGTGAGGGCATTCTTAGGGATAGCAGGGTACTACAGAAAGTTCATCCCTAGTTACAGTACCATAGCTGCTCCCCTCACAGACCTGACAAGGAAGAACAGGCCAGATAAGGTAGTGTGGACCCCAGCATGTGATCAGGCATTTCAGAAGCTTAGAGAAGCTTTGGGAGGACCCCCTTTGTTAGCCAGTCCAGATTACAGCAAAAAATTTGTTGTGCAAGTGGATGCTTCAAACCGTGGGGTGGGGGCTGTACTTAGCCAGATTTCTTCAGATGGGGAAGAGCACCCAGTGGTTTATCTCAGTCACAGGCTCCAACCCAGGAAGGAATGCTATGCAGCTGTAGAAAAGGAATGTCTAGCTATAGTGTGGGCATTGCAGAAACTTCAACCTTATCTGTATGGAAGAAAATTCACTGTTATGACAGATCACAACCCTCTAACACATAGTTAAACAGAGCCAGTCAGCAAAATACCAAATTGCTAAGATGGAGCCCAGAGTTGCAAGCATATGATATGTCAGTGCATCACCGCAGTGAGACTAGCAATGCCAATGCAGATTGGCTCTGAAGACAGGGAGTGGGTCGAGGTACTGTCAGATAGACCTAACCCTCTCAAGCGGCATTTCTCAAGGGTCACTTGAAAAACTAGCTTGAGTTCTCCGGGGGGGGGGGGTGAAGATTGGGAAAAGATGGACAAAGGCTGCCAGTCTAGTCAAATAGAATTTGATACATAATTCTATCATTTGTATATATAAATGTAAAATACAGGCTTGTGTTCTTAAATGAAAGAAAACAGTGTAAAATGTGAACTTCAGGATTGTTGCAACATTGCCATCTGCTGTAAGGAAAAACAAGCCAAGCATTTCAAATGTTCTTTGAAGTTACAATTATCTAAAAAGTGGTGCCAAAGCGGCTGGCTGAACACATTCTTTCTATTGTCTTAATTTAAGGAATAATTGTTGGAGTATACATGTGAAATGTCTTTTATTGTTGTAGTTTCCTGAGCAGGTTTTAGATTGCTAAATAATGTAGTGTGTGGCCTGGGAACTCCAGACCAAGTGTCAAAATGATGTAATGTGTATACTGGGAAAACCTAAGAGTCAAAATGATGTAATCTGGGAGGGCCTTAGAAGAGCTGTTTGTTAGTGTTTTTAAAAACTATTGTTCAGTGAGAGAATGTGAGCATTTTTGTCTTGGACCATCTACTCCAGCACTGCTTATGCTCTGTATGTATGTAAGTAGGATTGTAGCACTGTGTTTTCTCTTAAGAATAGCTAAAGATTAGAAAGTTAGATTAAGTGTTTTTCTTTGACATCAGACCTGTCCTACTGTATTATTTTAAGTTTCTGTGTGATCTCTGAACTCTTAGATATCTCTGTAGTGTAGTAGTATTGTCTTGTGTTTTAATTATTTATTATTAAATATTTTTAAAATCTTTAGCTGTGGCTGGTTTGTGTAGTGATAAGTAAGCTCTAGAGTACATTACATATTTATAGAGTTTAAGTACATTACATATTTATAGTTTATTGTAATAAACCACTCTAATGAGCCTTAGACTGAATAGTCACATTACCAATTGGATAATAATATTGCACAGTAATAATTGGACACCCTTTCAAGAGCCTTTGGGTAGCTGATAATTATTAAGCTGGTGGTGGCAGTAATTACTATCATATAGTCTGGGTAAAGGTACACAGCTGGAAAATTTGTGTCAGCCTTTCCCAGGAGTGTTTGTGAAGTTGTATAAATACTTATCTCAAAGTGTGTGTGTGTGTCAGCTACCTGGGTAGGGACATGAAGCACTGGTTGGACAGAGACGGTACTGGAGGTTAGCTTGCCAGCTAGGCTGAGATCTGGACCCTATAGCTGTGCCAGTGGGTAGTCTTACTGGGGACCTGGGGAGCAACCAACCCCAGACTGACTGTGATCTCTGTGTGCACTTAAGGGAAATTGTACTTTGCTGTATTCATTATCCTTTCCTCTTCTATGAGACAACCTCCCTGGTGTTAGTGGTGAGGAGTGAGGCTCCTTGATTGCTGGGCCAGGGCACGGTCGTCATAACATACATAAAAAAACGCACATACTCCTTACATTATACTACCCTTATGGCTTAAAATTACTGCTCATGATTCTCTAATGCTTTTCTCTGTACTCTGTGGCAGAATTTAAACTGATATGGTTCAAATGCAGATAGCAGGCAGCTATTTTCATCAAAGAGGTTATCTAAACAAATACAATTGTGTATGTGCAGAAAACATTACATTTTACAGACACCTTAGTATCAAGCCCTGCCCCATGCCACTTAGCACTCATTTTCATATGTTCATAGGTCGGTATGTAGTTACTAGGCATGCAGTCAGTGAGGCGATGGGGGATCTTAGCCCAGTTTCCCAATTGCCTGACTTGCTTAAAAACAAATAAGCAAATGAAGGCTGAAGAAATCCAACAATGGATTACAGGAAACAGCTCTCAGCCTTAATTTTCTACAATATCTGCCAGGGTGAAGAAAAAAATAGTTTGTGTTTACAGGTCTTAAACCCAAATGCCTGTTCTCTCAAGTTCAGTGTTCAACCACCTTAAATACTGCAAATGAGGACTTGCCTCTTAATACACATTTACATATATAAGTAATGCACTGTCAGCCCCAGAAGTATAACTGGACCAGATTAACCATTTAATATGTGTGCATCCTTGTACGCATGATTACTGTACTCCTGTAGTAAAAAAAATGTACGCAGCTGAAAATCCTGTATTTTCATGTATTGTACATGTACTATCAATAACCATGCCAGACACTCATCACTCAAAAGCCTGGATGACTCCATGCCCATACATACACCTACTGATTCCAAAGTCTGACTTATGTGTGAAAGCTTCACGACATGAATAGATAAAGTGTCAACTGTGTAATAAACAACTCACGTTTAATTAGCAACTCTGGTCTGGAGGAGCCAATGAGTGGAGGTACAAGTGAGCAGCTGATTATGGTTTACCCAGGCATTGTCTTGAACTATGTGCAGAATAAGTTGTGGCAGCAGAATAGATTACAGCATGCCCCTGAGCATGCCAAATGGTGCTCATGCAGTGAGCCACATTTAGGATACTGCATGAGACCATGGTCATTCCAGTGAGACAGTATTCCATGCCATTTCCATGGTATGTACATCAGGAATACAGCTGAGCATGGTGCTAGGCTAGTGAAAAAACACAACCACCTGTGGCTGTCTGGATGATGAACCCTCTGCTGATTGGTTCTCATACCCAACATATCTACTGAAGAGTGAGAACCCTGGTGGGATGATTTGAGGTGCAACAGATGGTGTGATGGAGGAATGAAGTGCTAATGGGCCAGATTTGAAGAGGGTTGTTGGCTGGCAGGTATGGGAGAAAAGCACTTAGAAAAAATGTATATGATGACATGTATGTAGCTAGACAATAAGCAGCTGAAAAGAGCATTAATATACCATCCACATCATTTACTTCAGATACATAGATTTAATTCATGGAATCAATGGACCTTGCAACAGCAATGTCTCAGACTACCTCCTACACCCTAACTACTCTGAGCAAACACAGCATCTCTTTGGATGACAAGAATACATTTTTTTGTGTTCTTCAGGATTTTCTGCTTCTCTTGGTATTCTTTCTTTGTGTTCATATTCAGTACACCTTTGAAAAAAAACATTACTATTTCAAACTGATCACTATTCAGGAAGTGGTGGATCCAAAGACAGAATGAAACAACAGTCAATAAAAATCAGTAAGTCGGACATCAAACAGCAACTCTATTGATGCCCACATCTGCTCTCTTTCTAAATAAGAGAGCACAGCATAAACGTCTGTAAAAATGCAACCAATGAGGAAGATTCACAACTCAATATCAACTTCATAAGCTCAAACAAATCAGTTTGTAACAAGACTAAACCCTATTCCATAAATAAAGTAATGCCTTAAAAAATTCCAGGAACGTCTGGAGTGACCAGAGTCATTTCATAAGCAGGTTCAAATGACCAGCTGCCATCTATATAGAGGTGACTGAATCCACATGCACTGATTTGACTCTAGTAGCTTACAGCTTTTTTCTCCACATCTGTTTAGGATTTCATTAACAACAATTCTAATACTGTACATTAGCTCATTACAGAGTCCCTTCAAGATGAAACGACATTCTTCACTTAGTATTAGTAAACGTACAAGTCACTACAGAAAGCCTTGGCTGCTCCCGTTTGCCCTAAACTTGGATTACAGCTCCATCTTGTTAATAATTAGTCCCTGTATCTAACTGCCTTAGTAAAAATTCAAAACAAAAACTGTAGAACTTTGAAAAAAAGTTTGACTGCTTGGCTATCAGTAGCTTACTATAATGAATTAACTAATTAAATAAAGGAACAGAATAGAGACTATTGCAATTTGCTATGACATCCTTATTGATTTTGTTACTAAAACCTTTCTAGTGTCAAAAGTATCCCAGAGGTTAAACTAATAAGCATACCTTCTTGGTAGAAATTTAAAGCAACTCAGTTGTATAAAGGAAAATAAGGTACCATTAAACTTGTGACTCCCACAGTGTAAATATTATCAATCTAGAGATGCCAGTCCAGGTTAAAACTGATGATTAATATATATATATATATATATATATATATATATATATATATATATATATATATATATATATATATATATATATTTATATATATGTAGGTCCCTATCAGATTATCAAAGTTTCAAAACCTCGAAAGTCATATGGTTGGGACCATGATCAAAGTTTTGAAACTTTTGAATGTTTTGAATGGAGATCGAGGTACAGCATGGAACTGGAAATTTACCCTTTTCTGCAATGTAGTGCAATCTCATAGTTGGTATATTTAATTATCGGGGGTGTGGGGGAATCTTTATTTATTTTTTTAATGTTCAAAGTTCCGAAGCTTCAATCATATAGACTCGGCCATATGAATTTCGAAGTTTTGGAACTTCGGTAATCTGACATACAGTGGATATAAAATTTACCCTTTTCTGCAATGTAGTGCAATCTCATAGT
Source organism: Protopterus annectens (assembly GCF_019279795.1). Classification (NCBI taxonomy): domain Eukaryota; kingdom Metazoa; phylum Chordata; order Ceratodontiformes; family Protopteridae; genus Protopterus; species Protopterus annectens. Next base: position 1,474,473,102 of record NC_056733.1, on the reverse strand, counting down.
TGGTATATTTAATTATCGGGGGTGTGGGGGAATCTTTTTATTTATTTTTTTAATGTTCAAAGTTCTGAAACTTCAATCATATAGACTCGGCCATATGAATTTCGAAGTTTTGGAACTTCAGTAATCTGACATACAGTGCATATAAAAAGTATACACACCCCAGTTAAAATGTCAGGTTTTTGTGATATAAAAAAAATGAGACCACAATAAGTCATTTCAAAACTTTTCCCACCTTTAATGTGACCTATAACCTGTACAATTCCATTGAAAAACAAATCTGTTAGGGGAAAAAATATAAAAAATAAAAACCGTATAATAAGCTGGTTGCATAAGTGTGCACACCCTTAAACTAATACTTTGTTGAAGCACCTTTTGATTTACTTATAGCATTCAGTCTTCTTGGGTACGAGTGACACATCTTGACTTGGCAATATTTGCCCACTCTTCCTTGCAAAAGCGCTTCAAATCTATCAGATTGCGAGGGCATCTCTTGTGTACAGCATCAGGTCACCCCACAGATTTTTTTATTGGATTTAGATCTGGGCTCTGGCTAGGCCTTTCCAAAACTTTCATTTTCTTCTGATGAAGGCATTCTTTTGTTGATTTGGATATATGCTTGGGGTCATTGTCATGTTGAAAGGTGAAATTCCTATTTATCTTCAGCTTTCTAGCAGATGCCTGAAGGTTTTGGGCCAAAAGTGACTGGTATTTGGAACTGTTCATAATTCCCTCCACCTTGACTAAACCAATTCCAGCTGAAGAAAAGCAACCCCAAAGCATGATACTGCCACTGCCACTGCCATACTTCACCATGGTGATGGTGTTCTTTTGGTGATGTGAAGTGTTGTTTTTGTGCCAAATGTACCTTTTGGGATTGTGGCCAAAAAGTTCAGTCTTGGTCTCATCAGACCATAACACATTTTCCCATATGCTTTTGGGAGACGATGTATCGTTTTGCAAATTTTTGCCAGGCTTGGATGTTTTTCTGTGTAAGAAACAGCTTCAGTCTTGCAACCCTACCCCAAAGACCAGACATATGGAGAATACAGGAGATTGTTGTCACATGTAGTACACAACCAGTACTTGGCAGAAATTCCTGCAGCTCCTTCAGTGTTTCTGTAAGTCTCTTGGCAGCCTCCCTGACCAGTTTCTGTCTTGTCTTTTCATCAGTTTTGGAGGGGTATCCAGTTCTTTCAACGTCACTGTTGTCCCATACTTTCTCCACTTTTTGATGACTGTCTTCACTGTGTTCTATAGTACATCCAATGCTGTGAAAAATTTTTGTACCCTTTTCCTGATTGATACCTTTTCAATAATGAGATCCCTCTGATGCTTTGTAAGCACTCCGTGAACCGTGTCTTTTGCTGTAGCAGGGAACTGAGTAAATGTCAGGAAAGTCCTACTACGACAGCTGAACTTTATTTGGGGTTAATCATAGTCTCTTTAATGGCAGGTGTGTACCCAAGATGACTGAATGCTGTAGTTAAAGAAAAAGGTGCTTAAACGAAGTATCAGTTTAAGGGTGTGAACACTTATGCAACCAGCTTATTGTACATTTTTTATTTTTTATATATTTCCCCTAACAGATTTGTTTGTTTTTTAATTGAATTGTTCAGGTCACAGGTCACATTAAAGGTGGGAAACGTTTTGAAATGATTTATTGTGTTCTCATTTTTTAATATCACAAAACATGACATTTTAACAAGGGTGTGTTCACTTTCTATATCCACTGTAGTTTTTTATAGGTCCAGCATAAAAATTCACCTTAGCATCCAAGGTGAATGAAATAATCCAAGTAATTCAATTTCTTTAAAAGTGGAAGCAGGAAAATACAAATGAGGCTGCTACACAACGATTTTCAGAACTAGTGCCTCAGACACATATCAGTTTCACCCCCTTGGCATCATCAGTGTGGTAGTACATCCATGTCTTGCTTCTCTTTATATTCCCTGTGGTTTTAAAGTCACACTCCCCTTTCAATGAAATATTAACCGTAATTCACATTAAATACAACAAAATACATAAACAGAAGAATAAGACCATATAGAGTATGGCACAGTATATCACAGTCACCAAAATCAGTGTTCACATACACACACACATATATATATATATATATATATATATATATATATAGATAGATAAGAAATTGCACCCAAAAACCTTACAATAATAGCGTTTCCCTATTCACACCTAATTAAATGTGCTTATTTAAACCTGGCCTATAAATGGCCCCTAAATTAACTATCTATAACTTTTCCTTCTTATCCACACACACACACACACGTATATATATATATATATATATATATATATATATATATATATATATATATATATATATATATATATATAGATCTACATCACAAACTCGAAGTTTCAAAACTTTGAACTGCAAATGATTGAGACCATAAGATCGAAGTTTTGAAACTTCAAAATTGTAATAAAAAAAAAAAATTTTTTTTAAATTTTTCTTTTTTTACGTTTTTGCAGGGGGCAAGCCCCCCTCCCCCCCCTGCTAAATAAATATACCAACTCCGAGATCGTACTACAGTGAGGAAAACGGTAAATTTCCTATTCCACTCTGTATGGTGATCTCTATTCAAAATGATCAAAGTTTCAAAACTTTGAGCTTGTGAAGGGAATATATATATATATATATATATATATATATATATATATATATATATATATATATATATATATATATATATATATATATATATATATATATGTATAGGACTCTGGCAGCTTGTCAAAATGCTCTTTGGTTTGGTTGATATCTGTTTAACCGACTCACAGTTGTTTGATATATGCAAATGATCAAGAGGTGTGTGAAACTGACAATCCCTGGTAGGGAAATATTCTCTTTGCCTTGGAGTGTGAAGTCTTGGAGTTAATACATATAGTTAGCAGAGGCTGGAGGAGTACCCCACTGCAGAAATTATGCTGTTTTTTTTTTTTTTTTTTTTTTAAGGTCAGTTGCATGCACTGAAGTTCTTTCTCTACACAAGAGTGGCAGAGTGTTAATGTTCAGTTTTTGACCTTTTATGGTTGAGGTTTTCACTGCCAGCATTTGGGTCTGTCAATGCGTGTAATTAGACATACACATATTTATATAAGGAGTAGTTGGTCAGTGGAATTGCCTATAAATCTATTTTATAACTACATAAGCAAAACAAGACTGGAAACAAGCGATCATTCTGATTTTCATGAGGACAACTATAACTGATATAATATAAACCATGCAGGTAAGTTCCAGAAACTATCATTTTCATTTAGAAAGAATAGGCAGGGTATTAATTTTATGCATAGGTATACAAGCATTTTGCTTATTTTGATTTATAAAAGAAAATTTCCCTAGTATCTGATGAGGCAGCGATAGCCCTTCTCCCAGGGATCATGAGCAGTGCTTGTACACCATCTTATTGGAATGTACTGTCAGACTGTACCATTGCTAGACATGCTCATCCTAGTTATGTGTATCTGTGTGTGTGTGTGTGTGTGTGTGTGTGTATATATATATATATATATAAATCCCTGTGTGTGTTAACAGAAAGCATAGTCAGTAAGAATATTATGGTTACCATTATGTGAAACGCATGAGACATGTACTGCCTGATACAAGACTGATCTCTTACTTTGGCAGCTCTGAATGCACATGAAAATACCACAGGAATTTCTTCATTTTGTGATCTACTGGAAAAGGTTGTTCTAATACAGCTGTCTGCATTGGCAGACTGCTGTACCATTGTGTCACACTGGGATGGTGGTGTACCTTGTTTCGCCATAAACTGTAGAACTGACATTAATTCAAAGATGTTTTAGCCTCAGTTGTTGCATAGGGAAGCATAACTCATGTCATTGTATGCTAGTGAATAGGTCTGGTGCTGTACAGTCACCTACTGGGTGCTGAAAGCATCACTGGTCTTGGTGGCTGTAGGTATATTTGCAGTGCTGTGCTGGTTTACATGGTTCTTACTATTTGGATTACTGTAAAGTATGCAAATGCTACATTCTACTGTATTTGAGGACTAGCCTCGCAGAAGCTGAAACTGTACATATAGCGAAGTAAACATATCAATATATCACAGCGGTATGTAAAATATTTTCACAACAATTTCAAATTTAGCTACATACAAATAAACCGAGGGCAAAGATCCAGAGGAATCCATTTGAAACCGTTTTAGAATCAGATTCTGAAGTACAGCCACAGATGTTTCATAACTATTGATCTAAATCAGATACTAATTTTTACAGCGTTAGTAATCTCCTTAGAAATAAGATACAATAAAGTAAAAATGTAAAACAATTAGTTATTTGCAACCTCCTGGTTGTCCAACACACTAGGAAATAATGTAGTACTATGTTAAGTTAGTCCTCCATTTTCCCCCTATACCCCAGGTGTGTGTGACAGTATAGAGTATTACAACCTTCTCAATAGAAGGGAAATCCTTAGGAGTTAATACAGTAGATGGGAAAATGACATGCTTGTAGTTGAAACTGCAAATAATGAGGAGGTAGAAGGTACTTGCCTTTGCCTCTATAGCATGATCATGTGTATATGGTTTTTAGGTGTTCTGTTTTTTTTTTTCTTAACACTTTTCATCTGTAATCTATTCGAGTTCTGCTGGGTGAAGACTCAGGATAGCTGGAACAATCTTACTGAAGCTCTTATCATCTGTGGCTTGATTAAATGGAAAACAAATTAATGTTAGGGTGCCATTGTCCTGATTTCTGAGAGAGTGTAGGGGGAATGATTTGGAATTTGGAGTTTTTAGAGATGGGTAGAAGCTACAGTTTAGGATTTTAATGGTAAAGGAGGATAAGAAGAGCATATATCTTGCTGTGACTGGCTGCTAATTAACCTTTTGTAATGTGAAACGATGCTCCAATTGTGATAAAAGGTCAATAAGTTAGGTGCTGTCATCGACTTCCCAAATGATGTTAACATACTGCAAGAGGGTCTCACAGCAACGAATCTTCTTCTTCTTTTGGCTGCTCCAGTTAGGGGTCACCACAGCAGATCAACTGTTTCCATTACTTCCTGTCCTCTGCATCTTGCTCTGTCACAACAACCACCTGCATGTCCTCTCTCACCACATCCATAAACCTTATCTTAGGCCTCCCTCTTTTCCTGTTACCTGACAGCTTCATCCTTAGCATCTTTTTCCCAATATACTCCGCATCCCTCCTCAGCACATGTCCAAACCAATGTAATCTTGCCTCTCTGGCTTTGCCTCCAAACCTTCCAACCTGGGCTGACCATCTAATATACTTATTCCTAATCCTGTCCATCCTCGTCACACCCAGTGCAAATCTCAACATCTTCAACTCTGCCACATCAAGCTCTGACTCCTGCCTTTTTGTTAATGCCACCATCTCCAACCCATATAACATAGCTGGTCTCACTATCCTCTTGTAGACCTTCCCTTTCACTCTTACTGGTACTCGTCTGTTACAAATCACTCCTGACACTCTTCTCCACCCACTCCATCCTGCCTGTACTCTCTTCTTCACCTCTCTTCCACACTCACCATTATTCTGAACTGCAACTAATGATCAGTGCCAAAGTCATGGATTCAAGCTAAATGCAAAAAAATGTATGGTCATACCATTCGGCAAAAACACGACCCCTGCTGAATACCACATCAACGGCAACCCCCTAAGCACACAACCTGTGGTGAGAGACCTGGGCACTCAGGTTGATAAAAACCTCACATTTGACCATCATGTAGCGGCAGTGGTCAGAAAAACCTTTTACTTGGCTCATCTCATAAGTAAAGGGATTGCACCCAGAAAAAAGGTTATTACCTCTCTGTACTCCTCCCTTATTAGGCCAATAATTAAGTATATGCCCCGTTTGGGATGTACCTCTCCAAACATCTGCACCAACTGGAAAGGCTACTGAAATACCTCACAAAGAGAATCCATGGCCTCCAACACCTGTCCTATGCAGGCAGGTTCAAATCACTATCACTTTACTCATTATCGTATAGATTGCTCAGGGATGATCTGTGTCTCACCTACAAGGCAATCTCGGACCCTGTCCTTCTAGAGATGCTCCATATACATAAGTCAAACTCCTCAAGCACTACCTGCTCAAAAGGCCTTAATCTAATATGTAACATCAACAGAACCTGCTGGAGAGACAGGTTTGTATCCCAGAGGCTGCCCCGTCTCTGGAATAGACTTCCCATACACATCAAACAGAGCACTTCGCTGGCCCTCTTCAAGCGTAACCTTGATGAGTGGATGGGAAACCACAAATTTGTCCCAGGGGTTCCACCTGTGTCCCTCACTTGACAGGTGCTGACTGTAGTTTCACTTTGGGGATAAACTCTCGGCTAGGCTTGGAAGTTCCCCAGGGCCATTAGCCTAGTAACCTCCTATGATCCTATGTAAGTTTATTGATGTTTAAATTCTAGTTGTATTATATGTAAATTGTAGGGTAGTAATTCAAAGGGCATATTCAAGTCTATGGATGATTACAATTTTAGCAAGTGCTCTTCTGACCTCTTTGGTAAGGTGGGTTGATATGGAGTAGGAGTCTTTTAGTTGGGCATTAACTTTTAACAACTACCTTGTCAGTGCGAACTATTAATATTCTTAACATGTCCCTTAAAACAAACTGGTCAATCATACACAAAAAGTTATATTAAATACAGTCTAACTAGATGCAGAGATTTTAACCTGCTATTAAAAACAGCTAGACAACAGAGATAAAGACTTTTCATTGCTGGCCAATGCAAACAATTCTGCATGCCAACATTATCTTTCCAGGATCAGTGAACTGTTATAAAAGGTTGAAGTGAATTTCTTCCCATGTAGTTGTCAGTAACTACTCTTTCTTTGGGGTAGTGAAGTGTTACTTATATTTACAGAACTACAGACTTAAGCACAGTATCAAAACAGCAGGCATCTGTTAATTAATAAGCTCACTGAAGTTAACTTTCAGTCACCGATTAATGTAAGGAGTGGACAACTTTCAAACACAGCAACACTGTAAAGAGGGAGGATCTGACATTTACAGGACAACATCTCTTGACACTGAAAACCCTTCCATTTTATCTTTTTTGTATTGAAGAAATTGTAAATCCACCATGCAATGCTTTTACAAGCAAGTAGAGATCATAAAAATTCAGTTAAAAAGCACTCAACTTTATGACTCTGGCAGTATCACTGTATATCTTTGTTTGTGTCTTTCAGCTTTTCCCGGTTAGGGGTTGCCACAGCGGAACTCCGGTCCGCTAATGATTGGCAGTAGAGTCTTACGTGCTGGCTTGCTGGGCCTAACACACAACCTCAATGAAGGAACGCCCATTCATGCATGTCGCCACACAGAAGACGCTCTAACTGAGAATCGAACGGGCAACGTCTAACTGTGAGGCGACAACGCTACCGCAGCACCGCCACTGCAGTATAGTATCACTGTACATCTAAATGCAGAAAAATAGTGCTAGGCTGTGTTATATTACTTCTTTCAGGAGTTTGGAGAGAGTAAAAACAAAATTATGTCTGCTTGACAGTCCCCATTATAATGAAATTTTGTTGCATAAGAAATTCTCAAATTTTATTTAACCAAACAAAACCAGTATAAATGTTATTCTTCTATCCATGTTCCATAACAATTCTCACATATTAATGCAAATCTAACAACTGCTTCCTCCAATTTATTGACAGTTATATCTATGTCCTTCATTTCATCTGGAATCTATATAAGAAGGGTCTATATCACTTTGTCGAAACGGCAGAAGTTTGAACACCATATGTTCAAACTTCTAACCTCGATGTGCAAAACCATCGAAGGCTTAGAACAGCGATTTTTTTTCCCAGGGAAAAAAATCGCTGTTCCAAGAAAAACACACACAACACAAGCACACCAAAAAAACAGCAATCCACATACATACACTTAAAATCCTACATCTAACCCTACACTAAACTGTACATACACTATCTATCCACTTACCTTAACCCAAACCCTAACCCTAAGGTCTGTCACTATTACACACTTACCTGACCCGCGCCCTAACCCTAACTCATCTATCCCACCTTAACCCTAAAGTCTGTCACTATCGCACACCCACTTCACCTGCACCCTAACCCTAACGTCCACACAATCGCACACTTATCTGAACCAGACCAGTAACTTTCCACCACAGTGCTGAAAATTGCGAAGCCACAGAAATGAGAATTTGGTGTTCCGCAGCTTTGTGATAATAAGTTTTTGAACTTCACAGTTCGAACATATGGTGTTTGAACTGCTGAAGTTTCGAAGAACTGATAGGAACCAATATAAGAACTGCAAAGACCTGTCATTTTTAAAAATGCTCCATCTTATTGAATATATTACCTCCTGTTGCCATACCTCTCAACATCTTAGTGCACGAAATCTAGACAAACCCTGACATAATGGGGGGACAAAGGCCAAAAAATAGGGACACATTTTAAATATTGCTCTTATAAATGTAGAAAGCTGCTAGAAAAACGAGATTTGTGTTAGCATGCATTTTCTGAAGGATATAAAGTCTGAAACTCAAATGCATGTCATTTTTAGTGACTTTAGTCCTTAGATCACCCCACTGATTGAGGAACAGACCAAAACTATGAGGCGAAAATCTATACAGTTGAGAGGTATGCTGCATGTATAATTTGTTCATGATATGAAAAATGGCTGCATATATCATTTGTTCACCAGTTACTTTACATAGTGAAACTGACCTATTGCTACTTTGTTTTGTATTACATTTATCAAGCTTTCTCCTAATTTCTAAACATTGTATTTTGTATTATGCTTCTGTTTCTGTTTCCTTTATCCCTCAGGCTGGGCTTGAAATTGGTTATATTTGATCAGAGTCATACTCCAGTAAACAAACTAAAATAAGAAGATAAATAAACATACATTAAGAAACACTTGGACTGGTGTTATATAGAGATATGATGAAAATAAATTTATTTTGTTTTAGAGTGGAGTTTTCATTTAAAGTCTGCTATAAAATCTCTTATCTGCTCAAAGATCAGCACGTCACTGCTCACTGGTACAAGAGGAAGACTACTACCTGCGACTGGGAGAGCCACTCACCTGCCTGCTTCTATCATATTGAGACTGATCAATATGAAACACTCTTTGACAGGTTAACTATTAGAAATCTTCAATGGTTACTTAGAGCAAGTGAGAAATGGGCATTTATTCTCATGAGACAACATTGTTGGCAAAAAATGGTCTTTTCCAAAATACACTTAGCTGATAGAATCAGTTTCCAGTAGGAGTTTGTAAGGAATATACCCTTGCAGAAATGCAAGAGAGACTAAGGAGCGGTCTTACTTCATGGACAAGTGTAAATGCTTTAGAGAAACTGGTTAGATATATATATGCAATGTCCTCTTTTTTTCTGAGCACTTCTTTTTTGTCTTATTTGCATTATAGTTGCCCAAAATCTATGTCTTAGATATGTATCAGTCCTGTTTTATTTGTTGCTGTTACTGTGTGTTACATGGCTAAAGACTACAGTTTGCATGTGCATTTGACCTGACTTATTTGTTGCTGCCAATGCTTTACATGTATGTATGTAGAATATGTAAGTTAGATAAGACCAAAACTATTGATAAAGTGTAATATAATCAACAACAACCAAACAGAAATTATAGAAAAATGAATATTTGTTCAGTAGAATAAAAAATGTAAATTATAACTGTCATCCAACAAGAGGACATCTTCAGACTCCTGAGTCTGTCAGCTAACCTACCTGGTAAACAAATGAATAAAAAGAAAAAGTAAACAATCACAGTGAATAAACAAACAAAATACACAGTCACAGTAAAGTACTGAAATAAAAAGTAATTCCCTTGAGTACACACAGATGTATACTTTGCAACCCAGATCATCTAATTATTATTTTATTTACATTGTTTATTGGGAATGTCCGGCTAGAAAGTCTCATTTCCAGGTAAGCCATATTCCAAGACATACATAGAAAAAATTCTAAGTATAAAAGTAGACTGTATAAATCATGGCCATAAGGATGCATTAACTTTAATTAATACAGATTGCATTTAGAAAAGACAGTAGAGAATATATTATTACATTTGATAAATTAAAATAGGGAACATCAGATGGCGATAACAAAGGGTAAAAGATGATGGCTCATACTAGATAATTAAAATATATCCAATGGTCTAGTCATCTGATAAGACAGAATAATTCAGTCTGTGATTCTTGTATGATCTTACAGACAGGTATAACCTATTGGTGAATGTTATATAATCCCACTTTAGTCCTACCAAAAATACCGCTGCAAGGTTATGCATATCCATTATGAATAGCATTACTTAAATACTGAAGACTATCAATTAGTCCTAGCTTGAATTGCAAATGTTAGGAACATACTGTATCATTATCTTTCTATATTCATATGTTACTGACTGAATATTTACATGAAACAATGTCCTAAACTAAACAATTTTGTTAACACTGAGTATTAAGTTTATATGAACTCTAGAACAACTGCAAAAACGTTGCCACATCTGGTCTATATTTTCATTTCTAACCTGAATTTTGATGTTTCATTGGGTTACTTATATGAAAACATAGGTTAGGTTAGTACTAAGCTAACTGCCCTTGTGGGCTATTTTAAGCCTAGCCAATTATCCCTTGTGAGACTCAAACCCTGCACCTTGTGTTTGTAAGGCAAATACCTTAACCATTAGGCCACCCTCCCAACCCTATCATGACTTCTGTTCAGAATTCACTCAAGGAAAATATATTTTCTTTTGATATTGGTGAAGACACTACTGGATGCATGACTTCAAGTATGACTGTAGCACATCTTTGTACTTAGCACCTTCTCAGCTTGATTCAGACACCATGGAGTAGACATTCTTGTTTTAGAGAGATACATTTGGTTTGTTCTGTACAAATAATGAACTGTTGAGCCACAACTCATCATGGCTATAAACTCATCAAAATATAGTTTAAGTTTTGCCTATGAAGAAGAAAGCCTACCATGTGTACAGTACCCCCATATCTCATAACTTAAACAAAACTCCAGATCACACAGCTTTGAAACTTACACTTTTAATCTCATTGTTATAATGGCTTGTATCCGCGTTTAGTTGTGATGCAGTCATTTGTGAAATTTCCATACAAATGAGCTGCTCAACCATTCACCACAGCTTCAGACTGCTGATCCTGTCAAGAATGTTGTGACACCTTTCTCCTTTTGGCAGTTCTAAAAAGTTTCTGTAATGTTTACTATAGCACTTTTAGTTTCATTGATTTCATTCTAGTATATTCCCTGATTGTCTGGTAGTAGATGTTAGAAATTTGCTCTTTAACTTTCTAACCATTACAGACTACATAAGTGAGAAATTGAGATGATGCAATGGTCTATTCCTTTGTTCAGTTGTGAGACAACAGTCTCCATAGATACTGCTAGCATTCTTTTTAATCAGATTCTTTGCGGTCTGGACAACCATTTCCACCTGTCTATCTAACTGTGGACATCTCTCGCTTCTAGTCAAATGCCTGTACTCTGACTATTGTTTCAATCTCTTACATTCCATATTTGAACCATGGACTATTGTCTGACATGACATCATATATGCCTTATCTTGAAGAGACTTCAGTGCACTTAGTAAAGTGCTGCTTATAACGTATATTAATCTAATTACTTCAGGGCATTTGGAATAATAACTCTCACATATCAAGCACATGGCTTAATTGAACTCGAAGAAATCTGCGCCTGCTTAACTCTATGAATCGCTTGATACTGTGTAAGATAAAATTCTCTTGTGGATTAATGTTATGGTACATATCACCCACATCACAGTTCAGCATGAGCTCTTTTATTCTGAAGTCCTTGTCCAGTACATATTTTGTCCACTTTACTATTCAGAAATGTGACTTGTGTATTCGTAGATTTTCTTTCAGCTGTCCAGGTAAAATAATCCTTTAAGCTTTTCACATTAAACCTTGGATACAAGAGTGAAATGCCTTTTTGACAACTGATTTTTGCTATGACAACCTCTTATGCTTACTTCTTTCAGTAGTTGTATTTATAAGCCAGTGCTAGTACATCTATAACATTTTATTTATTTTTGTTTTACATGTTACAGGTAACTACAGAATCACCCAAAGACTGTCTAATAAATCTTTTTCTCTTCTGCTAAATATGGCTTGTTCAAAATATTTACTATATTTAATCCATTGCCTGGTCAGCATTTCTTTTTCAGGTCAAAATTCTGATGATTATACATTTTCTTTCCAATCAGAATGTACTTGTACAAAGATGATCTGAATATGCTGCACATTGGTATATGAACTGTCTCTGCTTGTAGTTCTCTCATAAATATATTAATGGATTTTTTTAAGTCCACATAATTTTTAAAATATCATACCATACCTATTCTGTGCATCTGTAAAGGCTTTTGACTCATAAGCAACTGACAATTTCCTTTGCTATTCTGACTGACATCCACTTTAGATGAGTGTCTTTTGTACTTGCAGCCCCATAAATGAATGGATTGCATGCAAACATTTTTTTATGATTCATGTTTTTGAGTAATATAAGATAATGGGGAACATCATTTGTACACCTTCCCCAAGCATAAGACCATTACATACACACAGTGGTCTATCCATATACTCCTGTGAGCCTGGGTACTTCTATAAATTGTGTAGGGCTCTGGTAAGTGGCTGTGTCATGTACCATTCCTAAGCAGTCGAGGATCATGTTTGATTCCTATCTAGTTTTCAAAATGGCTTTTATTTTTATATTTTAAAATTTTCAGCTTCTTAAGCCAAGCAGTCTTACTTCACAGCCTCATTATTCTAATTTTTCAGAATCAGTTCTCTAATTTTACTTCAGAAACAAACATTTTGTTTTCATGTTTTTCTGCAATAACCAGCAAACTGTTTTTAACATTCTTATTTTACTTTTTCACATCTTCATAAAACAATTCTATCACAATGCTACAAAATTAACACTGGGCACTTCGTCCACTCATGTTTACATCCATACCTAGCACACATGACTTGAAGTTCTATTGTACCAGAATTGTAGAGCACCCAGTGACTTTCTCTCTCTCCCTCTCTCACACTCTTCTTCATTACAGTTATCACTTATTTTCAGTTTAAGCTCAGTTTTACTTTATTGGACTCATATTCTATTTCTTCAGCTAATTGCTTTAACTGCCAGGTCAGTGTCTCAACAAGTAGCACACTCACCTTAATTGCTGAAAGAACAGAAGACTATGGATTATTTCCCCACTCCAGGTGATTAGATTAATTTTTAAATTGATGACATTGCTGTGTAGCAGTGCCATCCTTTGGATAAAACATGAAACTGAGGTCATAGCTGCTTAAGCTTGTGGTAGCTCAGATGGATGTAAAAGATCCCATGATACCGATAAAAAAAGTAAGGGTGCTTTATTAACATATACATTCATTTTACAGCATACAAAAAACTAAACCAATTATTTGTGCACTCATTTTTTAACATTCATATTTAAAATTGTTTACAAGTTATCAGCACAAAAGAACTTAACGAAACAGTTTGTTCATTCTTTTTCTATTTTCGCTTCCATTTTCTTATGTAACATTCTCATATTTTCCCAACAGTACTCGTATTGTCATAAACATTTCATCCCATTTATCAGTCTCATTTATTTACTTTATCATACTTCCGATATAATGTCATATTCATATTTATACATCAAAATCCTTCCTATTTATACTAAGTTTAAACTTATCACAAAATTCATTATTCTTTTTCCAATCCAAATAAAAAAATGTTTTGTTGTTTCATATTCAGTACAGTCAGCAGTTTCTTTCTCCATGACCTTATATTTCATATTCCCTTTCACCAGTAAGTTGTCTAATATAATTCTCCACAAAGAATCTACTGCTTCTTAAAAATTTTGAAACCTTTTCCTTATGTCGTTTACTGCCTTTTTTCAACTTCTTTTAATTCACTCCATGAGTAAACACAGACACAAATTCTAAAATCATAGTATACTATTCTTTTATTTTCCCCTCAACCTCTATTTTAAACTTCAGTAAATTCATTTTATTGTCATACATGTTTTCTTCAATCCTGTCCCTTTTTCCTGTCTTTCTTTCTATTCATTTTAATGTTTTTCAAATAATACCTTATGTATCATTTCTTTTATTTTTTTTAACTTTTGCATTACCCAAAATAAATGCAGAGATGCTAAATGTACCACTGGATTTTTTTTAAATTGAAACCATCTTTTTTATTATAAACTATCTCTCTTCTCACAGAGTTCAGCCTTGATCCTCAAATGAAGATGAAAAATCTCTCATGTTTTTCCATTTGAGTGGGAAACATATATATTCCCCTTAATATGCTATAACATAAATATTCAGCATATATGTCTTTCCCTAAAATGATAAATAAAAACTTTCCATGAAGCTAGCAATTTTTTTATTTGTTCTAGGATCTCTCCCCATTGGCTTATTAGATTTTCATACTCACCAAGTGTCACTCCAAAAATATTTTATTTCCTTTGTTGTCAAATATATTCTATTTATTTTTTATCTCACCAAATCCCTTACACTTCATTTTGTTTAACTATAGATGAGATATTTTAGCAGATTTTTGATCCTTACTACAATCTCTCTTATCCATCCCTTGTTCTTTATGAGAACTAAATAATTTGCATATGTCATATATAGCGATAATTTAACATTTGCTTCCATCTCACAACTTGCCTCCCTCATTTCATACATACATTTTTGTTTGGGTCTATGTCAATTTGTTGAAGGACTAAATTGCTGAAACCCATATGGTCAAGGGCATATGGTAGACAATTTCGTTTGTTGAACCATTCTGACTGATGGGTGCAAGTGGTACAGTAGGGAGCGGAGAATTTGCCCTTTCCCCCATTGTACTGTAATCTCAAAATTGGTATAAATAATTAGCAAGGGTGTAGAGGCTGTAGGGGGCTTGCCCCTGCAAAAAAATGCTTAAATGCATTGTTGACCACAAGGGTTTCAACAATGTGTTTTTCAATAAACTGACATCTGTCTGTATTACTGCATTCAAAATCAGTACTTTTCCCCCCCCAGCCATCCATTTATCATAACATGTACCCATGAATTTTCACAATTCTTTTTTACATTAATATTTTTCTCCTATGCCACATCTGTAAAATCTGTCACATTGCTTCATCGCTCACATTATTAAAGGCTTTAGCTACATCACATGTTTGTCAGTCTTCTTTATTCTGTTTCAATATCATCTCTACTACTTCTTCACTCCTATACTACTTTCATATCATATCATCTCCTACCTCAGCCAATATTTTCTCCATCCTTTATTGTAGTATTTTCATAAATATTTCATAGTCCGTATTCCCTAGTATTATAGGTCTTCAATTTTTTACATCTTTTTTTTCACCCTTTTCCATGTAATTATCACTCCACCATATCTTCTTCCATTATACCTTCCCTTCATCCATTTATTTAATATTTAAAAACAGTACTCATATATTTAGTAATTTCTTTATAATTTTCATAATGTACACCATCTAATCATGGTGCTGATTCATTCTTACCTACTTTGTTTCTTCTAGTGTGATAAAATTTCCTAAAAAAAATTTTTTCTTACTTTTCAGGTATTTGTTTCAATTAACATTCTTCTTGCCCATACATTTCCTCTTTTCATACATTTTTTTTTGCTTCAAAACTTTCTACCACCTCCATAACATCTTCTTGTTTGTATTTTATATCCCTTTCCCATCTGAGACAGCATCTTTCCTTCCTTCCTTCTCCATTTTTGCTTCTTTTACTAAACAAATAGAAACCTCTTTCTTTCCTTTCAGAAAAAATGTGCATATGTAATATCAGTTTTACTTTTTCTTTGTTTTTCTATTTCTCTTATTTTGTCACTTCACTATTTACTTTTTATTCTTTTTTTCAACTTCTAAATATATATTTTAAACTCTGATTATACACTACCCACCACTGTCTTCAATTTTTGTAAAATGGTCTCATTCTCATATGATCTTTCCATAATATTTATTTCCCTCATCATTTTTTCCTCCTTTTAAACTCTGTAATTAATCTTTTTATCCCTTCCTTCCTTTAGTATTTCACTCAGCCACTTGTACTCGCAGTTATTTCTTTCATGTCTTTAGAGCAAACTATATAATCAACTTCATACATAAAAATTTTCTTTCATAAGTCCATTCTCTGTTCTTTCATACTATTAAATCTCCACATTGCATTAATTCCATCAACATCTTATTATCCTGTGTTACTGTTCTCTTTTCTTCCCTCAGATTACAGTTAAAATCTCCTACCATCATTACTGACATAGGGCCAGTTTCAATAAAGCCTGCACTAAGTGTACAATAAGTGTACATTGTTCTGAGTGGATAGACAACACAGACATAACTCACACCTTCTTCCTCCTAATTTGTTTTCCTACTTATGTTCTTGCAGGTTTAAATATTGACAGGGATTCATAAAGGTTACCACAAAGTGTAGACTACATGTGCAATCTTTCTGAGTGACTAGAAAGCACAAAAAGTGCGATAAGAATGTTCTTGAATACCTATTGTATACACAGTGTAGGCTTTACTGAATCTGGCCCTACTATGTATTTACTAACACAAATTGTTTTGATTTCTTCAAACAACTATTTTCTGTCTGTATTATTAGTATATGCATAAATCACTATCAACCTTATATATTTTTGTCACATTCTTATATCATACATTACTACCCTTCTTCATTCTACTATTGTTACATCTAAAATTCTTACTACTTAATTTTTCACAAGAATTCCTATTCCAGAACATGCATAATTTCTTATCAAGCATTTTGGCCCCTTCATACTGCCTGTATTCTTTTCCAATATTTCTTTGTTATAGTTGATATCTAGCAAGTGAAAATATAAATTTTTACAAAATTTCACCACCACCAAACTTCTTATAAATTTTTAATGCCATTCACGTTTAATGCCAAAGTTCCTATATCATGGTCTTCCTTTTTTGTGTTTTACTTCTAGGTGTTTTCTTTCCCTTCTCCTAAGTATTCCACTAATTACTTTGTTTGCTACATTTATTTACCATTTGATTACCGGGAAAGTCTGACTGGACACAGGTCTATTTTCAGCAGAGGCCCGGGGAGAAAAGCTCCACATTACAATACATTACATGAGAGTAAAAAGAAGTAGAACATACATACATATGGCACATATACACACACAATAGAACATCATGCTAGTGATTAACATTTCTTACAGTAGACAATTAGAGGTACATTTTTTTTTTTTTTTTTGGTTTGCAGTTATAAGTTTTGTAAGGTAAATGTATACAGGTTTGGAAGCTTTCAGGGGAGAAACTGTTTATACATAGCTGTACCCTGACAAATTCTCTTGGTATGGATTATCCTGGTGAGTGGCATAAGCATAGCCAGTTACTTAGATTAGAGGGTTTTCATGAGTTTTTTGAATTGACTAAAGGAGGTGGTAGAAGTTATTTGGCCTGGTAGTGTGTTCCAGGTTTTGGCAATGGTGTTGGCAAAGAGGGACTTACCAGCTTCATTTTTATGTTTGATGACAGTTATGAGGTTCTGGTTACTAGATCTTAAGGCTCTAGAGGGAATGTGGGGCTGAAGTGCTGGAGTTACCTCAGGAAGGTAATAGAGTTTGTGCGCTATAGAGAGTTGATTGAGTAGAAGTATATGAGGCAACTCAAGCCAGTTGAGTTGCTTAAGGGATAGACAGCGGTGGGACCTATATGAGACTTCAGTAGCAAACTTGGCAATCTTGTTGTAGCAAAATTCCATTTTATTTAGATCAGTTGGGCGGTCAAGATGGGAGAGGCATAGAGGAGGGTGGATAAAAGATGAATCCTTGCGATGGTTACTTTGGTGCGTTTTGTCATAAACTGTTTGTTCCTATAGAGGAGACCAAGTTTTTTTATTAACTTTCTTAATGGTTTGTGCTATGTGGATGTTGAACCTGAAGTTATTGTCTATTTCTACGCCTAGCAGTTTAGTGTGTGTGGTTGGACTGATTTGAATGTTTTCTTTGGAGCTAATGGTGAAATTATTATTTAGAGGAGGAGCTCTGCCAAGGCTGAAAATAATTAGCTTGTTTTTTTTGGGATTAAGAAGTTTGATGTTAGTGAACCAAGTTTCAGCTAGGGTGAAGTTATTTTGGGTAAGGGTTTGCAGTTCACCAAAGATAGGGGCAGCACATATAAGGGTAGTGTCATCTGCATATTATACTATTGAGGCAGTGGGATGAGGATGAAGAGATCTGATTTGTAAATAGAGAGAACAGCAATGGGCGAAGGATGGATCCTTGAGGGACTCCTATGGTTACTGGTAACAGGGGGGACAATTGGTCCTGCCATAGGACTGCTTGCTGACGGGCAGATAAGTAGCTGTTGAACCATGATATAGAGGAGGGACTTATATTTAGGGTGGATAGGGTATCAAGAAGCAGACTGTAGTTTACCATGTCAAAGGCTTTTGATAGGTCTAAGAATATGGAAGAAACAAATAGACCCTTGTTTCTGTGGTGGTTAACTACATTGGTGAATGATAGTAGTGCTACTGTGGTGCTATGGGAAGGTCTAAAGCCATGCTGGGATATGGAGAGTAGGTTGTTATTCTGGAGGTACTGTATTAGTTGAGCATGAACAACTCTTTCTAATATTTTGGATAAAGGTGATAGGATTGCTATTGGGCAATAGTTGGTGAGCTCTAAGGAGTTGCCTCCTTTGTGCAGTGGAATTATATATGATGTTTTCCATGAGGTGGGGACTTTGCATTCCGAGAGCGATCTGTTTATGAGAATAGAGACAGGATAGGCTACAGCTTCAGCTGAAATCCAAAGGAAGTCTGCTGGCAGCTTATCAGCTGCTAGAGTGGTTGGTTTAAGTTTACCAAGGAGTTTATATATTGATTTGGTGGATACAGAGTGGAGGTGAAAACTGGGGCTATTGTTTTGTATATTGGGGTGGGTTGGGGTAGTTATTGGTGTGGGGCTGCTAGTACTATTTTGGGCATTGGCAAGGGTCTGGACTGTTTCAGTAAAGAATTTGTTAAACTCAATAGGAATGTTTTCATGGTTATTTGGAAGCACAGGGGTTGGAGTCATGGACTTTCCTGGATGCAATATACCATTTATTGAGGCCCAGAATTTTTGTGGGTTGAGAGCATATTTTTCTTGCATGTGTGTATAGTAGCTGGATTTGTCTAGTTTGATTTCTTTTTTGGCTTTGTCTCAAAGTAGTGGTTTTGTTTTTCTGATATTGAATCCAGGCCTTGTCCCTTTCTTTCATTACAATTTTAGTATCTTTTCTTAGCCATGGGGCATAGTTAGTTTTTATTCTAATAGTTCTAGGGGGTGCATGATGGTTTAAGATTTTTGTGAAGGTTGTGTTAAAGTACTTGATGTCATTGTCTAGAGGTAGACGTTTTAGGGGGATCCAGTTACAACTTTTTAGAGTATTGATGAGATCAGTAGCTATAAAGGTTTTTTTTGTTTCTAACTGCTCTGAGGATAGGTTGGTTGATGGTTTGGGATCTGTTCCTAATTAGGTAGTTTGGATGATGGTCACTTAGGGTATCTGGAAGACAACCAGACTGCTGTGCAAGAGCGGGGTCAGATACCAGGATCCAGTCTAAGATGGACTGGCATTTGGAAGTTTTGTCAATTCAAGTAGGGGTGGTTATAGCTTGGGTAAACCTGTGGAGGTTTATGAAGGCAGAGGGGTTATGGCTGGAGCAGTGAAGCCAGTCAATATTGAAGTCTCCTAATAATATGGTTTCATGTGGAAGGGAGTTGGAGGTCCAGTTAAGCAGGCTTTCCATTACAGTGATGATATTGCCTGGTGGTACATAGCCACCTGCAATAATTATATGTTTGTTGGAAATTATTTTTAATTTGGCAAGGATTAGTTCTACATCTTTGAATTCATGGGTATTGTAATCTAGTTGTTCTAAGGCAAGATGATTTTGGAATAATATTGCAACACCTCTGCCCTTTTTCCCTGATCTTTTGATCTTCTGATCTTTTTCACCATGGGGATCAGGTCAGTCGCCCTGCTAGACAGGGGTCCAGGGAAGTAAATATTGTGGGAAGAAATATCCTGGGAATTGTTATGGCTAGGCTTGTATAGGCCCTAGGGCTGATAGGTTCATAGGTTGCTACTAGGCTATCTGTCTCTTTGGATAATGTTGTAACCCGGGGAAGTAATCTCATTATTGTGATGTGGTTTGAGCAATGTTTCAGTTAACACAGTGATATCTGATTTGTATAGAGCTAGTAGGGCATGATGGTCATGAATTTTGTTAAGTATACTTCTTACATTAATGTTTAAGAAGAGGAGAGCTGAGGTAGGTCTGTAGTGTAGGGGATTTAGCTGATTTAAGTTTGGGCTGATTGATGTTTTGGGTCCTGGATTGGGATGTATATCAGCACTGCAAGTGAGTTTATGGAGTAGGTGTAGATAGTGATTGGTCAATTGGTAAATTATTTTAGTTTGTCTTTGAGAAGAGAGGGGGTTAGTTTTGACTTTCAGTTTAATGCATGAGTAAGAAAAGGGTAGGGGGGAGGTAATGTCACATAGCGATATAGGGAAGTTTTTTACTTTGGTGGCGTTAGCTGTGGAATCAGTTTGCCAAAGGGATGGGGTGTGGTTATGAAGCTGAGTGTGGTAGGAGGACAGGATGGAAAGTAAGAGTAGGGTGAAGACTATTAATGGGTAGAATGATGTTTTTAGTAGCTGGGTTGGATATGTGTAACCCATGTTATCTAGTTTCAGAAAGAATGTGTTACAGGCAAGGGTACTATCTATGAATGAGTGGGATTGGTATTGTATTAAAGGTGCAGTATTAGGTGTATGTGGGAGTTTGTTGTTAAGAGGGGTAAGAGATTTGAAGTGATAGGTGGATGAGAGAGTAAGACTTGCTAATGGGAGTTTTCTGTAGCTACAAGTTGAAGTGATGTTAGGGACTTAGGAGCTATATAAGCATCAGGTAATGCTGGGTATACAGCTACAGAAAAGTGATGGAGAGTATGGCCAGTGCAACAGATATCATTTTGTGTGTTAGGGAGCTGCAGTATGGCCAAGAAGTATTGGTCAGGTAATTGGTATCCTCTAGTTAAGAGATTAATGGTTATAGGGTGGTGTGTAGAGAGAGGTGGTGGAGGAGGTAGGGATTCTATGTTGGAGGCAGGAAGTAGGCTAGAGTATTTGTGAGGAACAGGAAGGGGAGGAATATTTAGGTAGGAGGAAACAGGTGGTTAGGTATAAAGGAAATTATATGGGGGTGGGTGGGAATGGGGGTGGGAGAAGAGTGAAGTGAGCCTGAATGTAGCGAGGGTGAACGGAGTGGGGCTGCACCCACAGCAACTGTAAAAAAAACAATCAATACCTTATCACAAAACAAATTATCAACAGTGAAACGGATGAAAGGGGTGGGGGTGGGCTAAGAGGAAGAAGGTTTGCAGCTGTTGCCTCTGGGGTATGCACTCTAGCTGACTAACAGATTTTAACAAGGCATAACAGTAATCACAAAAGCTGGCACCTGCACTACACAAGTGGCAACAAGGTTTCTGGAGTTAAACCTGGGGCTGCAGTCTATTTTTGGATGATTGCTGGTTAGAGTGTTCTTTGCTTTTAGCTGGAGTGAGAGGATTCTTTGCTCACACAAGTGGGGGTTGAACCCAAAGTGATCAGGTGCTCAGTGGCTCTAAAAGTTGCAAAGAAGACAAAAGGAAAGAATGCAAGACTAAAAGCAATAAAATAAGGACATCAAAATAATACATACATTGTTCTTGTTCATGTCCTGTTTCCAATTCATCTTCTTCCTCTTCACTTTGTAAAATTGTAAATATGCTCTTTTCCTATATTTATTAATAACCCTGCTTTAAACTGTTATTCCTTCTCTAACTATCTCTTCATTGGTTAACCTTTAAGTATCTCTTTCCTCATATCACATTGTCCTTTAAACTCTTCTATAGTAATATTTTCTACTGTTTGCCTTTCTTCTGAGCTTTCTTCTTCATCTACTCTTTCCTCTTCTAATATGGGCAGTCTAACCAGAAATGTCCAAATTCTTTCCAATTTCTACAAAAAAGCTTACAGTTTTTGCTGCATGTCCCATCTCCCCATATTAGCTGCACCATTATTTGTTACAGTCTTGTATTAAAGGATTTTCAAACCTACAGAAATAATATGCTTTGGGTTGTTCCCATTATCTACGTTCACAATTACCAAAATATGTTGAATTTTCCCATCCTTAACATCCATTGTTTCCCACACTACCCAAACACAGTCCATACATTTTTTCATCACATTTTTTAACTTCGTGTACCTTGGCACATGGTTTTGATTAACAGTCACTTTTTCTTTTTTCTCTTTTTTTCCCTTTAGTGTCCTTCCGACCATTAATGATATGAAGTAGGGCATATGCCTGTAAGTCCCCCAAGAAGTTTAACAAAGTTAACAAAAATCCAATTTTTCTCAGCCACCTTTTCTTGAAAAGCCATATTTCACAAATGTGATCGATGCTTTACAGTCTCGCATTTATCCACTAATTTCAGTGACTGCTGATTTTCTTCTTCCTGTTCATCTCCATCTCCCAACCCCATACTCTGGTTCAAGTACAATGTACTCCCAACTCTTCAAGTCAACTCCTGTGCTTTTTTCTGTCATTCAAGCATTTTTTTTGGAACATTGGAAAAAAATCACTGGTAAAGTTTCTTTATGAGCTTTATTATCAGAAGAATGAGAAGCAGAGTTCCATTCTGGTTGATGGCTCACATTTTGTTGGACAAACGTTTGTATTTCCTCCTTAGCCTGTTTTGCATCAAAAATTACTTTGATCCTCCAGGAAAAAATGTTCTCAAGACAGCTGGATACAGGAGCTTGAATCTTATACCTGCTGTGATGTCTCACCACTGGACAAGTAATCAAGAAGCCTCAATCTTCACCACTGGCAACAGTGGGGGAGACATTCACTAGGAGGATAAGTACACACACAGTATTTCCAGAAGCAGCTCTCTGCATCAAGTGCAATTTCCCTTCAGAGCAAACACAGACCACAGTCAGTGTGTCTGGTTTCTCACTATTTCTCCATATGCCCAATAAGACTCCCCACTGGCACAATTACAGAGTTGAGATCTCAGCTGAGTGACCAAGCTAAGACCTCCAGCACCCTCTATGTCCAACCAGTGCTTCATGCACCTACCCAAGTAGCCTACACACACACTTCTTGAGGTTTGATTCACTCATACACACACACACACACACACATACACACACCTGGGAAAGGCTGCCACATTTTTATTAACTATGCCCCCTTCTCCCCAGACTATAACATAGTTTTTACTGCCAGCTACATTAAGGCCCTTAGCAAAAGGTATCCAATCTTACTGTGTAATATTAATACAAATGGTAGTGTGACCAAGAGCAAGACTATTAGGAGTGGCTCATACAATGTCACCAAACAAATATGCCAGTACTCTAAAAACTTAAATTTCTCTACACAGATCAGCCACAATGAAAGTTTTAAATATATTTAATAATAATAAAAAAGGCAATAGTAAATATATATTCACAGTAACATCACAGCTCACAACCATAGGGAATATTTAAAACAACATTGCAGGACAGTCTCAAATAAAGAAAAATATCTGAACTAAGCTTTACTATATTCCTGACTGTGTCTAAGAGAATTACTATAACCTAAGAACTTACTAATAGAACAAGGTAGATGTGGTGAATGGATCTTTTAGTTGTTGCCAGGTCCAAGACAGAATGCTCAATCTCAGTAAGAGACTTCTCAAAATAATATCTAAAGTATTACTGCTGGGATAGCTTGCAGAATGACATAACTTCTTGTCATCTGACTTCTACTAGTTCCCAGGCCAAAAAAAACATTGCTAGAAGCTGGCAGCATTTAGCATCTACCTGTAAAAATATACAGACAAGGGCTTTTCCTCAGATATTTGGCAGATGCTGGAAGTCATAAAACAATTGCAATCCTTCATGCTTTCAAGATGAGTAATTAGTTCACCCTAAAGACAATACAGAAAGTTTCCTAGTGCAGACATTGTATCTCTTGCTGCATTGAAAACTGAGAGATATCATATTTTATGTCCTAGCCATAAAGCAATTTAATTTCAGTTTTTTTTCTGAAGGTTGCTGGATTGAAGTCAACCTCCTGTATTTCAGTTTTCACTGACAAAATGTATACGTTTAAACAGTTACAATAGTGCATGCACATTTCTGTTCTCTTGCAGTGGGGCACACTGTGGATCCATTTAAACACAAGCATTTTATAAATACCTTTTCAAAACACACAAGTCTGTGCAGAAGTTTGATATACACATTACATACAGCTTTAATAGGTCTGTAAAGCAAGCATCTTTTATAAATCATTTTGATATTCACCAATGAAATATAATTATTTACAAAATTCTAGCTAGCTGGGCTGGCAGAATCTCCTTTCATCACCCCCCCCCACTCGAAGACTCAAGCTAGTTTTTCAAGTGACCCCTGATAAACTTTGCTTGAGAGGAATGAGCCTATCCGGGAAAACATTACCCCATACCCTGTCTTTAGATCCCAGCTGCCTTTGCATTGCTGACCCTATTACACTATTGGCCTACCACATCATATGCCTACAACCCTAGGCTCCACCATATTAACTTGGCATTTTGCTGGCTGGATCCTGCCATAAAGCCCCCTCAGACTCCTCCTGCATTCTACTACAAATACTTAGCACCAGGGCCTCTCTATCATGGTAAGGTTTAATCATGTTAACATGGTACAGCTTGTGCTCCTGCCTCCTGCCTAGCAGTTCTACCATTTAGTTAACAGCACTGAACTTCCTTACCACTTTGGACCCTGCCAAACTGCCTGCAGCTTTTTGTGTCCGACAGAATGAGAACCATAATCTGCAGCCCCACAGCATACTCTCTAGCTCGAGCATTCCTGTCATACCAGACCTTTTTCTGCTGTTGGGCTTTTGCCAGGTTCTCCTGGGCCAAGTCCATGAATTCCGTTCAGCCTTGTCCTGAGGTTTAGGACATATGCCACAACAGACTCCTTGTGGGATTCACACTCACCCTCCTACTCATATTGAATACAATCTAGAGGTCCCCTCACCCTATGCCCATACAGCAACTCAAAGGGTGAAAAACCTGTGCATTCCTGTGGCACCTCTCTGTAAGCAAACAGATGGGGCAAATATTTGTCCCACTCCCTCTTAAACTGGTCTGCAAATGCCCGTAGCATGGTCTTTAGTGTAGAGTTTAACCTCTCCACAGGACCATTAGTCTGGGGGTGGTAGGGGGTGGTCTTTAGGTGCTTCACCCCACAGACAAGCCAGTTGGTCTGACATGAAATTGGCAGCTCTGTCAGTATCTCTTTTGAGAAACCCAACCTACTGAAAATCTATAACAAAGTGTTTGCCACCTTTTCTGCCTTGATGGAGGACAGAGCCACTGCCTCAGGTTATATGGTAGCATAATCTACTACCACTAGGATATACTTCTTCCCTGTGGAACTTGGGGTACTCAGAGGCCCCACAATATCCATAGCTACCCTCTGAAATGGTTCCACAATCACAGGCAAAGGCATCAAAGGAGCCTTGACCTTGTCTCCTGACTTGCCTACTTTTTGGCACTGTTCAGAGGTCCTGCAGTACCCTGTTACATCCCTGGAAATCTCAGGCTAATAAAAGTTCTGCATAATGCATCTCTTGGTATGCTTTATGCCCATATGAACTGCAAAGGGAATATCATGGGCTATGGCTAGAAGTGCCAGACAGTAGGCTCTGGGCACTACCAACTGCTGTATTACCTCACCTTCTGGCTGTCCCTCAGGGGTCCACTCCATATACAGTAACCCTTTGTCCCAGTATACAGATTCCCCTTTTTCTTGAGACTCAGGTGCCTCCCTGGCTACTTCCCTCAAGCGTTATAATGTAGGGTCTGAGAGCTGAGCCTGTCTCAACTCTCTCTTTGTAGCCCTTCCCAGCTCCGCTTCCATAGGAAGTCTGGTATCCTCCGACACTGAAGCTCACTGTCAGCCTGGGTACCACTACTCACCTCTGCCCTTGCAGTCACTCTGTTCAAGGGAACATCAGTATCCACCAGCAGCTGTGGCTCTCCTTCAGTCTCAGTGCTACAGGGTAACACCCTCCCTGAAGTAACCACCTCACTAGTCCTGGCTTCAAGTGTGCAGTCTGTCTTGGTTCCAATTCAAAAAAGCTCAAAGGCCAGCAGACTGTGGTATAGAAATGCTTTATTAAAGTATGTATAAATAGAGCAGTAACAAACCAGTTTCAGCTAAGCAGGTTAAGCAGCCTTCACCAGTGTAAAGTCAAAAAGCCATAAAAATCATTGCCCTTATATATCACAAAGTGGGAACAAAATTCATGCTCATTGGTCGATCAAAAATTCTCATTAAGCCATGGTGGGAATAAACCACCCAACTTAATGATCATTTCTTCTTTTGTATTTAACATTGAATTCCACCCAGCTTTATTTGTTCTATTCCCCACAATCCTGTCTGTAACAATAAATCTAAAATTAGCATTTGTGTGCCATTGAATGTTTATACACAGGATTACTGAGTTTTTTGGTCCTAATGTCACTGTAATGTTCGGATATACATAGTCTCAAGGGTCTAGAAGTTTGTCCTATATAAAAGGTCGAGCAGGTGCATGTCGCAAGATAAATCACCCAGTCAGTTCCACAACTGGCATAAAACCTGATGTCATAAACAATACCTGTGTTCCTGCTGGTAAACTGTTTGGATTTAGTCAACCTATGGCAATGTGTGCAGTGTCCACAGGGGACACAACCAGAAAGTATATCACTTGTCATAGTTCTTTGAATGGGGTCCGGGGTGTATCTAGAGCCATGTTTGAAATGATTGAAATGTGATCTAAGGGTCCTTTCTCTATGAAAGGAGAAAGAACATCTGTCCTGAAGAAACTCTGACAGCCTATTATCTGCTAGGAGGATATTCCAATGTCTTTGGACGCTATCCAATAACATGTTGGTGTTTCTCCCATAGGTGGTTACAAACCGAATCACCGAGTCACCCCCCTGTGTTTTACCTTTGTACTTCAAAAGGTCCTTTCTGTCAAGTCCTGAAACCTAATTACTGTCGGTGTGTATATCCCCAATTTTATAACCCCTATTTCTGAACCTCATAGCCATAGTTTGAAATATTTGTAAGTAGCTGGATGTGAGCAGATACTCTTCATCCAAAGAAAATAAGATTTGGGAATAGTCTTTGTACTGTGTGGTGGGTGAAAACTAGATGCATGTAGGATGGAATTGTACTGTGGATACTTACAGTAAACCTCCGTGTGTAAAGTATGATCCATGTTTCTGGTAATTAACACATCCAAAAATGTTATCTTTTGGGCATCATAGTTGACTGTGAAGTGTATTCCCCACTTACTGCTATTCAGGTATTCCACAAACTCCTGAAGTTATATAATGTCTGCTCTCCACACCATCCAACAGTCATCCAGATAATGCCTCCATATAGCTATTTCCTCTAAATATATGTTATGGCTGGTGTCATAAATGAGATGTTCTTCTATAAATGCCATGAAAAGTTTGGCATAAATGGGGGCAAAGTATGCCCCCATGGCCGTACCCTGGACCTGCCAACAGCATTTGTTTTGGTAATAAAAAACATTTTTGATCTGAACATGTTCTGCTAGACAGATCAGAAAGGTGTTGAACCCTGGTGGATATAGTTCAGATCTGTATAACAAATACTCAAGTGCCTGTAACCCAGCCCAGTGGAGAATACTGGTGTACAAAGCAGATACATCCAAAGTACATAATAACCAACCTGGTTCTAATTGCATATCTGCGATAATTTGTAAAAATTCAGTAGTATCTTGAGCCCTGGAGTGAACCCATTTAAGTAAAGGTTGTAAATGTTTTGTTAAGAATTGAGAAAGTGGTTCCATGAAGGAACCCTTACCTGAAACAATGGGTCTGCCTAGTGGATGATTAAGATCTTTATGTATTTTTGGAAGTAAATAAAGATATTGGCTTCTGGGATCAGATACTGTCAAATGATATAATATTGAATGAGATATGATGCCCTCCTCCTTAGCAGACAAAATAAATTCATCAATTTGTTTCTTAAAACTAGGACTGGGGTCTAGAGGCATATGTATATAGTACTGCCCATCATTCAGTTGCCTTTCTACTTCAGCATTATGTTGCACCCAGTCCATAATAACCACCACCCCTCCCTTGTCCGCAGGTAGAATCAGCAAATTTTTATTTTCCAATTCCTGTAAAGCCTGTTGTTCGATCTTTGAAAGGTTGTTGGACTTGATTCCAAATTCCCTGAAATGAAAATGTTGACCTTTGAGAATGCTTGTTTGGAACATCTGGACATTCTGATGCATGGGGGGCATGAAGTTGGATTTGTGGTACTTAAACACATCATCCTCTCTAGAGTTGTCAAATGACTGGAAATGCAATTTCAAATTTAGCAGTCAGCAAAAGGATGCAACATCCTGTGCAAGAGAGTCCTCAGAAACAAAGAAGCCAGGTACAAAATTTAGCCCTTTATTTAACAATTGAATATTTATTTTATTTTATTTTATTTATTTAACATTTGTTAACTGGGAAAGTTCAACTTGGAAAGAAGCCAATTTTCAGCTGAGGCCCAGGGAGAAATGCTCCAGACAAATATGAATTTGTGACAAGGATTCTGATGAAATATTTAACACATTATTGCTTCCAATTATTTCTGTATCATGAGTTTGAGGAAGCCCTTTATGCTGTCTACCCTTGTGTTTTCTCCCTGCCCTCCTTGTCCTACCCATAAAGGGTTTTGTGAATTACTACATTTGGACAAAGGAGAATCTGTGGTATGCTGCATTTCTAGGTCTGTGGCTGAAGATGAATCATCCCCAGATGTCCCATTAAGAGATGATGTGGACTTCTTAAGAATGGACCTAGGCCATTTACGCTTGTGAGTTCTCTTATTCCCACTCTGAAATTTAACATGTTTGTTTGTGCTGAAGGCATTACCCCTATCATAGTCCCCCATATCTCTTTGAAACATATGTATTTTCCTCTCCCTAAGTTGTTCTAAGTTGAATAAGTCCTGACTCAATTTGTTTAAACATGTAGTATAGGAAGGTTAACCTTAAAAGTTCTTTGTTTCCTCACACATCCTGGCTACCTCCGATATACTCATATCAATGGAGCGATCATAATAAGTGGCCAATACCTCCACGAACCCCATGGAGGCTTTTTGTTGGGCCATGGCCCATTGTTCGGCCAATTCTGCATCTATATTCACTACCAGCAGTTCGGTAGGCACTCTGAGTCCTCTGGGTGAGATTCCCTTGGCTAAATAAGCCTTAAAATGTCTGAGGTGCCAGACATTGGTCCGTAAGGACCTCATGCATTTGGTCAATTTTTGAAAATGGGAGATAGATATATTCTTGGGTTCCAATGGGTCCAACCCAGTATTCATGTTATTAGTGGGCCCCAAACCAAAAATGCCCAGGTCATCCCTGTCCGCTGATAAACCTCGTAAAATTAACCACACAACCGAAGGCTGTAACAAAACTGAGTCACTATAAAGCGTAGTAGTTCCAAATACTATAAAGGCTGTCGTTTTACCCTCGTATCACTCTGTGCTAGTGATACAAACATCGATCTCACACCGGTTGAATAGTAGAATTTATTGCAATAGCGAAAATGAAATAAACACTTTAAACACATGAAATTCAAAAAAGAATAAAACATCGTAAAATCTTGGTTAAATCCATTTGGTGATAGCCTGATCACTTATGAGTTGCAATATATATGTGTGACTATGATCTTATTTGAACACAATGAGTGCAAAAAATATTAGATAATCCAAAAGGGGAAGAATTGAATGAGCTCGGATATATATGTAAAACCGTAATCCCAATATATCAAATAATAAGCCACTGGTAATCACAGATCATACCACACCACACTATAGTAGCCCTATGATCAAATCCAAGGGAATAATAGTAGCCAAAGCATATACCTGAGCAATGTCCAAATCCAATAAGTTTATCAGCAATGCTACATTTGTTCCTATTCCAATAGTATATTTATATCCAACCATGATGTAATCACAAACAAAGACCAATTCTAGGGAACGAGCAATAATAGCCCTTGTCGAACTTCACTTTGAAGACATATTTCAATGTGTTAGGAAAACACCTGTATGCAATGCTACATTCCCCTGTATAAAACTATGATTTCCACAAAGTATATACCTGAGCAATGCTACATTCGTTCCTATTCCAATAGTGTATTTATATCCAACCGTGATGTAATCACAAACATAGACCAATTCTACGGAACGAGCAATAATAGCCCTTGTCGAACTTCACTTTGAAGATATATTTCAATGTGTTAGGAAAACACCTGTATGCAATGCTACATTCCCCTGTATAAAACTATGATTTCCACAAAGTATATACCTGAGCAATGCTACATTCATTCCTATTCCAATAGTGTATTTATATCCAACCGTGATGTAATCACAAACAAAAATCAATTCCAGGGAACGAACAATAATAGCCCTTGCCGAACTTCAACTTGAAGATATATTTCAATGTGTTAGGAAAACACCTGTATGCAATGCTACATTCCCCTGTATAAAACTGATTCCACATGAATTGAATAGTGTCAGGTCTGCTATAAAACCGTGGATATACCATCATGACAACAATATCCATGAGCCTATGCAATGATTCCCCTATCTAGGAATAAAAAAAAAAACACCCTTAATTATAACGGTACCCTAATATAGTCTTATTGACCATACCATCACAAATATAAAATTGCAACTACTACAAAGGGAAGCAATGCCCCAATGCTACATTAGATTGTTAATATGTTTGCCAAAGGGTTATCTATAATGGCAATGTCATTGGAGACCCTGTGCAAATGATGGCAAACTAAAAAATGACTCAATGGACCCAGTGAAAAAAATGTGTCTAAATATTAAATATAAAACAAGTTGGCACAAAATCCTGAAAAGGAAATCGATGTTACTAATTTTAAATTCCAAATGGACCAAGATGATAGCCCCTGTAAGTACAGACCATCATATAATCCAACTAGTTGTGTTTCAATCATTTAAATATAAGTAAATTCATTAGACAAAAAACTGTTGACAGAGTGTAAAGATTGTAACCTCAAAAACATATATTTGCCCACTAAAAAGCCAATATATGTCCTGTTCACATATAACTTTATATATATATATATATATATATATAACTATCCACACAGCAATAATAGCTGACGACCAGAATAGGTTTCACAAACAAAATCCCTCTGTTAATTGGATTGCCCTTAAATAAAGGTCTCAACACTAACAAACCAATAAATGTCCTGTTTGCATAAAGCTTACAGATATATGAGTTTCACACAACACAAATAGCTGTCCACAATGTTAAATGTTACAAACATAGCCCTCAGCTAATTGACTTCCCCCTGCTAAATGCTCATATAAGTAGAAAATGAAAAAAACTTTCCTATAGCATTAGTCCCAAATTGGAATGTGCTGTACATACAATGATGTAAACATAGGTCAATAAAGTGTTCCATTATCAAGTTGTGTTGATCTGACCAGAGAATCATGCAAAAGCTCACCCAAAATCAAAAACTATGTTGAGATCCCACGAGCAATCCAAGACACTTTTAATGGCAACGTTGTTGAAATAAGTCCAAACACAAGGCAAAGCCACATGTATATGCAGCCAATGGATTTCTAAACAAATATAAAAATAATGTAGAATCCAACCATGGTCCCAAAATATATCCCTACCTGTTCGCAATCCAATAGGTCTACCTTTTGTAAGTAGCACTTAAGTAAACTGTGACACAGCAAAAAATGGCTGACGACTTTGTTAAATTACACAAACAGAACCACTCTGCTAATTAAGTTGCCCAAAAGAAAGGCCAAACCTGTGTTTAACAAACCAAAAAAACTTTCCGTTGGGCCTCAAAACAAGACAAAATATGGCATAACCCAATTGTCTGACCAAATAGTCCGATTCCTGTTTATAAAAAACACTTATTTATGCTATGACACAGAGAAAATGGCTGATGCCTTTGTTAAATTGCACAAACAGAACCACTACGTTAATTAAGTTGCCCTAAATAAGGCTAAACCTGTTTATAGTAAACCAACTGCTTTCCGTTGAGCCCCAGAACAAAATGTGCCATAAACCCAATTGTCCGACCCAATAGTCCAATTCCAAATTGTAATCCGGCAAGGAATAAGTCCAAAAATGCTAGCGAAGTCCAAACAAAGTTCTAAAGTTGACCCAAAGAGTCTCAAAGTACTTCCAATTGTGCCTTCACTGATTAAAGACACCAAACCAAAGTCAGAACCCAATGGACTATGGTCCTGATGCTTCTGAGTGTAAGCCAATCCAGCAAATGGATGCATGTGATATGGCCAAATCCGCAGTGTAATGGGAACCATGAAAACGCAATTCTGTACTTGTAAAATATGAAAAATGCAGCACACAAGATCCACAACCTTGTCTAATAATCCACAGGTGTAGAGCAAGCATATATAAGGTTGCTGGAAAGTCACAAGTATCCAAATGAGTAAAATAAGCAGCACAAACATAGATGTGCAGCAAACCACAGGCCAACAGCAAGGGAAAACCACCATATTAAAGTAAAAGAACCCTTGCAAGTATGGCAGCTACATGGCCTCAAAAAAATAAATTCAATTCAAAAAAGCACAAAGGCCAGCAAACTGTGGTATAGAAATGCTTTATTAAAACATGTATAAACAGAGCAGTAACAAACCAGTTTCGGCTAAGCAGGTTAAGTAGCCTTCATCAGTGTAAAGTCAAAAAGCTATAAAAATTGGTTTACCTTCATATCGTCGATCCCAATATGGGCGAAACCGCTTCTGTGAATACCGAAGTGCAAACGTCTCCAACTTTGAATTCCATACAACCTAACGGCAAAACCTCGCCCCCTTTTTGACCTATGGTAGCACTGATGTGGAGGTGTGGCATGCCCAGAAATGTCAAAATTCGACATTATTTTGACATTTTAAAAGTTTTGCGGTTTTGGTTTTGTGGAAACGGTTCGATTAAGTGGCCGGTCGATCATGTGTGATCGACAATATGAAGGTAAACCATACAAATTATTGACTTTATATATTACAAAGTGGGAATAAAATTCATGCTCATTGGTTGATCAAAAATTCTCATTAAGCCCTGGTGGGAATAAACCACCCAACTTAATGATCCAGTTCTTTTCTTTTGTATTTAACATTGAATGCCACCCAGCTTTATTTGTTCTATTCCCCACAATCCTGTCTATAATAATAAATCTAAAATTAGCATTCTTGTGTGCCATTGAATGTTTATACAAAGCATTACTGAGTTTTTTGGTCCTAATGTCACTGCAATGTTCGGATATATGTAGTCTCAAGGGTCTAGAAGTTTGTCCTATATAAAAGGCTGAGCAGGTGCATGTCACAAGATAAATCACCCAGTCAGTTCCACAACTGGCATAGAACCTGATGTCATAAACAATACCCGTGTTCCTGCTGGTAAACTGTTTGGATTTCATCAACCTATGGTAATGTGTGCAGTGTCCACAAGGGACACAAGCAGAAAGTAAATCACCTGTCAACGTTTCCTAGTAGAGACATTGTGTTTCATGCTGCATTGAAAACTAAAAGATACCATCTTTCAGGGCCTAGCCATGAAGTAATTTAATTTCAGTTATTTTTCTGAAGTTTGCTGGACTGAAGTCAACCTCCTGTTTTCCAGTTTCCAATGTTAAAATATATACATTTAAACAGTTACAATAGTGCATGTACATTTCTTTACTCTTCCAGTAGGATACACTATGGATCCATTTTAAACACAAGCATTTTACAAATACCTTTTCAACATGCAGACATTTGTATAGCAGTTTGATGTATACGACATACAGTTCTAATACATTTGTAACATAAGCATCTTATATAGATCATTTTGATATTTACCAATGTCATATAATTATTTACAAAATTCCAGCTAGCTGGGCTGGCAGTATTTCCTTTCATCACAACTGCCTCAAGACATTCCCTGATTGCGGGGACAAATTTGCTTCTCTTCTGCCTGGTTTACAGTGAATAATCATTTTCCACAAACACTTTACTATTTTCAATTGTTAATATTTTGCATTCTGCCACAGTTTTGTCTGGATCAGCTCTTTCTGGTTGTATGATTGCATCCTTACTAATACAGATCTTGGCCACTTTCTCATGGCCAAGTTTGGATCATATACATGACATGCCTTTCAATTAACAAATACTGCTATGGAATACAAGTCCAGCTACTTATTTGTTCTTTCATCAAATTATTACAGTTTAGTCCTTCCAGTTTCTCTGCTACAGCAGAAAATCTCAGGTTTTCTCTGGGTGCTCTATCCTCTAACTCTAACATTTTTTAAAACCACATTTATTGAGCAGTCTCATACTCAGCCAGCCTTTTTTTAATTTTGCACACTGATTTTTGCAGTTTTATCAGTTCATCTGAGTAACTGTTTAAAGTCTCTTCCATTTCCAGCCTTTTGTTATTTGAGTTGCTATACACCTTTAATGTTTTGTTATCAGCTCTGAGCACATTTGACTTATTTTTCCTTTAAATTGCTGTGTTATTTCTTGTACCAAAGCTGAAGCTTGAACTGTCTTTTGCTGAATAGCTGCAGTATTCTTCCAAGGCAGTGTTTTCTGTATATATTTTCTGTTAGGCTCTCTAAGTTTCTTTTTTTTCTGGCATCCATGCAGTCTACTTAACAGCCAGTTACTGAATTTTACTAAAAGGCAGAATAACTGGCCCCTATCCACAAGTTTCTTTTTTCACACTTGCAGAGTTGTAATTAAGCTGCTGATCAGTGTGCAGCCATCTTGGAAAGCCTGCATTACTACATGGTGAAATAAAAAACAGTTTTAACTCATGCTCATCCTTTGCTGTAGTCCTATATTGCACATTTATTTTCTTTTTAAGTTGTAGTCCCACGCTTTAAAATAAATAGTCTTTCCATGGTGCCACAGCATTTCTTTTTTTATCCTCAGTCATAATTTTTCCTGCAAGTCAAAGCTTTCAAATGCGACTCCACAAACATTTTCAGATCCTAAATGAATTCATGCTCTTATGTGTTTAATGTTAAACCCTAGTGGCAAATTAATATTACTCAAAGTCATACCTGTTTACATTGCCATCCTTTGTTTTTATTTTTAACACTGGTTGTCTTCTCTGTGGCTTTAAAGAAACTATAAATGTTTGTCCTCTCTCAGTTCCTTCTTCCACTATGACTTGCCTTGCTGAATCTATACAACATTTTCTTTCTTGTAACAAAAAAGCCTATTGCAGAGGTAAATCCTGAAAACTGGCTACCCCACCAGCTGAGAATACCTCCATTGTTTCCCCTTCACCAGCTGTTGTTTGTATTTCCAATCTCTCAGTTTGTTCCTCCTGTAATACTCTCTCCACCATGTCACTCAGTCACTTTTCCTCTCCTTCCTTTGGCTCTGTCTGGGGTTCATCAAATCCATCAGCACTTGTGTCTCCAGTCCTCCATTTCCAAAGCTAAAACATCTCCTTCTCCTTTCTTCAGTAAGTTTTCTCTTGCTCTTCTCTCCAGCTCTGCTGCACTCTCCTCCATCTTAGAATTCCTGGAACTGCAGTAGCAACTCTCCAGCACCACATAGCAGCTTCAGAGAGTGCTTTACTCCCTCGCCACTAAAGAGTGCTTGTGCTGTACTCGCATTTACATTCCTTTTATGTCATATAAAAACTTTAAATCAATTATTTACACACACATTTTTACATTCATATTTAAAATTATTTTGGGTTGATAACTTATAAACACTTCCGTTTCTTTTGTTATATCTTCTTTTATATTTACACTATATCCCTGGCACCCTTACTTGCACAACTATATTTTTGTTTCAGCTAATATATCATTCCATGGCACCAATATTGCCACAAACAGTACTTTATCCCATTCCCATTTAGCAATATTGCATTTCTTTACTTTATCATATTCATACATTTAAACCCTTCTCATCAACAATCATTTTTTATTTTTTTCAAAAATTCTTTATTCTTGTTAAAACCCCAAAAAAGTACAGTTGTGTACACTTACCATAAATATAGATGTTCGAGTGTATTCACTGTTGCAGTCATCACATTTGGGTTATCTGCTTGCAGTAGCCCTCTGTCGGCCTGATTATCAAAGTCTTGGGTCCTGCATCGGTTGCTGTCTCATCTTCCATGACATCAGGTAGTCAGGGGTATAAAGCATGCAGCCGATGCCATTACATCAGTTTTTCTTGCCCCAGATGTCAGGTGCCCCCATAATGGGAAGCAATTATATATACAAGGTTACACCTCCAACAAAAAAGCAAATACACCAAAAAGCTTTAAACATAGTAAGCAAGAATAGAGGTATAGCCAATAGAAGTCAGGGGGGGCTGGAGGGAGGGTAACTAAAAAGTACAGTTTTGTACCTACCGTAAATGTAGATGTTCGAGTGCTAATACAGCTGCAGTCATAACAGATGGGTTCTCCTGCCGTCAGGCGGGTCCTTGGTTGGCCGAATTCCAAAGTCTAGGTCCGGCGTCAGTTGTCGTCGCCTCTTCCCTGACGTCAGTGCGACAGGGGTATAAAGGAACCAGCCGACACCATTTTCTTCAGTTTTTCTTGCCCCAGATGTCAGGTGCCCCCAGAAGGAAGGCAATACATAAATTTGTGTAATAATGCAGTGCAATATAATCAAAATACAGTAGTTGCAAGCAAATACATCATAAATGAATACCCCAATCAGGTTGTATGAGGATGTGTTAGCCTATAGGCCTGTTCCAAGAGGGGAAGGAGGGAGGGAAACCTGGACTGCAGCTGTATTAGCACTCGAACATCTACATTTATGGTAGGTACAAAACTGTACTATGTTCATCGTGCATACAGCTGCAGTCATAACAGATGGGTAGAATCCCAAAGCTAAGAAAGTGGTGGTAGGCACTAGGAGGAACTAGAAGGAGCCAAAATGCCCTGCAAGACTGCAGTGGCAAAGCCTGCTCTGGATTTGGAGTATAATGGTAGGTTGTAGTGCTTGGAGAAGGTATGCACAGAACTCCAAGTGGCTGCTTCCAAAATATCCTTGGTAGGAACTCCTCTGAGGAAAGCTGCAGAGGTGGCTGTGGCCCTGGTGGAATGAGTTCTAATGCCTGTAGGTACAGTTTTGCCATGAAAGGAATAGCAAAAGCGTATGCAGTGGGCTATTCACTTTGAGATTGTCTGTTTGGAAATTGGCTTTCCTTGAGCTCCTACAGCATAGGACACAAAGAGCTGTTCTGATTTCCTGAAAGGCTTTGTTCTGTCCAAATAATAACGCAGTTGCCTGTGGATGTAGCAATCTCTCCCCTTTGTTTTGAGGATTAGGATAAAAAGTAGGTAAATGTATGGCCTGATTTAAAGCTACCCTGGATAAAACTTTAGGCATAAAGGACGGATTGGTTCGTAAGGAAACTCTGTCCTGATGAAAGATGATAAAAGGCTGGACAGCCATGAGACCCTGTAGTTCTGAAACTCTATGAGCTGAGGTGATAGCCAGAAAGAAAGCTGTTTTCCAGGACAAATATTGCAAATCTGATGAGGCAGCTGGCTCAAACGAAGGCAAGGTCAATTTTTCCAGAATGAAATTAAGATCCCAAGCAGGTATTGGTTGTTTCCTTGGAGGTCTTAGATTCTTACCCCTCTGAGGAACTGTCTTAAAAGAGGGTGAGAGAATAAAGGTGGATCAGTGTTGTATTCTGCAGAAATGGCTGAGGCATGGATTTTGATGGAGGAGAATGAAAGTCCACTGCTTAGCAGCTTAGCCAAATATTGTAGTATTTGAGGTAAATTCAGTTTTCCAGGATCCTGGCCCTTTTTCTCATTCCAGACACAAAACCGTTTCCATTTTGCGGAGTAAGCTTTTCTAGTTGATGGCCTTCTGGCCTCCAAAATGACATCCTGCACCTCCTTGGAGTAGGGCCTGTTGTGATGCTAAGGAATCTTCCATGCGGCTAGATTGAGTGTTTTTAGCTGGCTGTGAAAAGTTTTGAAGCTGTGCTGAGTCAGAAGAAGAGGCATTAGAGGCAGGGTCCATGGTGGGGAATGCGTCAGGCTCCTCAGGAGTGAGTACCAGTGTTGCCTTGGCCAGTCCGGAGCAATGAGAATCATCTTTGGTCTGTCTGCTCTGGTTTTCAATAGGACTTTGGGCAGCAGAGGAAGGGGTGGGAAGGCATAAACTGTCATTGATGTCCAACTGAAAGAGAGAGCGTCCACTCTCCAGGCCTTTGGATGGAAAATCCTTGAGCAGAATTTTGTCAATTGGTGATTTTTGTGGGAGGCAAAGAGATCTATGTCTGGCCTTCCCCATTCTTGGATTATTTCTGTAAAAACTTTTGGATGCAATTTCCACTCGTGTGGATCTGTCATATTCCTGCTTAGGTTGTCTGCCAGCGTGTTTTCCTTGCCTGGCAAGTACTGTGCTTGTAGTTCCATTTGTAAGTCCATGGCCATGTTCCAAAGTGACATGGCCAGTCTGCATAGGGGATAAGAATGTGTTCCTCCCTGTTTGTTTATGTACCACATAACTGTGGTGTTGTCCGTTCTTATCAATAGTTGACCTGGTTGTAGAAGGTCCTTGAAAGCTATTATAGCATTTATTACTGCTAGCATTTCCTTTTGATTGATGTGAAGGTGCTTTTCTTTTTGGGACCATTTTCCCTGAATGCACCGATCTGTCATGTGCGCCCCCCAGGCATAGTCCAAGGCGTCTGTTGTGATGACTTGATTTGCTTGAGGCTTGCTGAATGGGAGACCTGTGTTTGACATGCTTGAGCCCACCACAGAAATTCCTTTTGCAGACATGGAATTAGTGGTATTATTGTTTCCAAACTGTGGCTGTGTTGAGACCATATGTTTTTCAGGTACCATTGTAGTTTCCTCATATGCAGCTTTGCACATGGGATTAGTAAAATGCAAGATGCCATGAATCCCAGAGCCTACAGGATTTTCCTTGCAGTCAGCCTGGTGCAATTTGCTAGTGCTTTGAAGTATTGAATTAGTTGCCCCTGCTTCTCTGGCGTGAGGTAGGCCATCTGGGTGTTTGTGTCCAAATTGGCACCCAGGAAAATTATCTTCCGAGAGGGTATTAGCCTTGATTTCTTTTTGTTGACTGTGTACCCAGAGAGTTCAACAACATTATTACATAAGCCAGATGTTTCAGAAGAATGTACTTGCTATCCGCTTGGATCAGGCAGTCGTCCAAATAGGGGTATATTTGTATCCCTTGAAGTCTGCAGTAGGCAATTACTGATGCCAGGCATTTCATGAATACTCTGGGCGCAGTAGATAAGCCAAAGGGCAATGCAGAGAATTGATAATGGGTTGAACCTGCAAGAAATCTGAGGTACCTTCTGCAATTTTGACTGATTGGGACATGCAGGTATGCCTCCTTGAGGTCCAATGTTACCAGCCAAGACTTCTTGCCCAGCATGGGAAGAAGTTGCTGTAGAGTGAGCATCTTGAATTTTGGTACGAGTAGAAATGTGTTTAGGATGGATAGGTCCAAAATAGGTCTCCAATCTTTTCCCTTCCTTGGTACCAGAAATAGCCTGGAATAAAAACCTTGGCCTTGTTCATGCGTAGGTACCTCTTGAATAGCTTTCATGTTTATGAGATCTGTAATTTGCCTTTGTGCCTCTGCCCTTTGATTGTGTGGCAGGTTTGGCATGCCTCTCATTTTTGGAAGGGTGTGAAAATGGAATTTGTAGCCTCTGTTTATAATGTCCAGCATCCATTTGTCCTTTGTGACAATATGCCAATTTTTTGAAAATAATGCCAGCTTTCCTCCTAAGGGGGCTGCCATTTGAGATTTGCTTGGCATGCAAAGGGGAAAGTCATTGGGTTTGCTTTCTGAAAGATTGCGAGTTATCCTCACCACCTCTTTGTGTAGGAGCTTACCATTGTCTGCCTCTATACGATCCTTGGGATTGTCCTCTGCCCCTCGGGTGCCTGTATCTGCCTCTTTGGGGTCTGTCCATGGCAGGAAAGGACCAGTTTTTGGAAGGCCAATTTCTACTAAAACGTGGGAGTTGTACCTGTAGAAAATCTTTCACAGTTTGCATTGATTTAGCCTTTTCCTCCATTTTCCTTAATACCTCCTCAGCATTAGCACCAAATAGTACATCCTTTTGAAGAGGGGCGTCCAGTAATTTAGCTTTAACATGATCAGGCAAAGCTTGTTCCTTGAGCCAGGCATGCCTACGTATGACTGATCCTGTAACAGCAGCTCTACATGAGGCCTCTAGAGCATCAAAACCACATTGTAAGGTATGCTTAACCACTTGTTCTGCACTATGCATCAAATCCTGCAACTCCTTCAAGTCTGGTTGTTCAGGTTGTGACATTTTACTTTTCAATTGTGATAGCAAAAACTGTTGGTATTTTAGCATATGGAACTGACAGTTTAAGGCCCTCATGGCTAAGGTAGCCAAGGTATATACCTTTTTCCCCACCTTTCTAAGGATCTGGAGTCTCTCTCGGAAGGTAATGGATTTTTAGCAGTGGAGGCCTTAACTCCCTTGGGGCCCTGTGAGATGGTTTCTGGGTCAGCAGCATGTCTTTTGTATAGAAATTGGTGTGAGTCAGGAACCCTGTAGTACCTGTCAGGCTTAACTGGAGCTGGAGGTAGAGAGTCCGGGTTAAGGCAGGCCTCCGAGTAAACATCATCTAGGATGTCCAAGACAGGAGGTATAGCCAGAGGCCTGTGTTGAGGTAGCAAGAGAAATTCCCTAAGCCTTTTCTTGGAATCTGAATAATCTTGGCCTTCCCAGTGGAAGTGTTCCCTTAAGGTATGCAAAGTTTCCCCAAATGAGTAATCCTCAGGGGGGGATACAGAAGGGATGGACTCCTCCGCATCAGAGTCTTCAAAAGGGGAGTAAGAATGTTCCTGATCATCAGAGTGCTCTGAAATAATGGAGCCCTGATCAGAAGAGGGGAATCTTCCTCCACTCTGGGCCTTTGTCCGGTGGGGCTGAGAACCTCTGATAAGAGTAATTAAATCCTCAGCCATTTTAAGCATCTGTTTCTTAGGCATGGGGCCTGTAGATGGGCCCTGTGTAGCTTGTCTCAGAGTGCAAGGCTGCTTTAGACTTAGTGAAAGCCTTGATGGAGAAAGAAGAGGAAGGTCTGAAGACACCTTGAGTGGAGGTGGACCTGTCCACATTCTGAGTTTCAACACCAAGAGTGGCTTCGGTATCTGTAGCCAGGGTGTGGGCCGAGGAGCCTGCGACCTCGGGCACAGGAGACACCGCCAAAGAAGTGTCGTCGGTAGTCAGGGGCTGCGTAGGTGCCTCGCTGAGAACCGGACCACGTGTAGTCGGCTTAGGCATGGTGTCGGTAGAGGCCGCAGACCTCGTGTGTCGGTCCTTATCTTTGCGTTTTTTAGACAAAACTGGAGTCGGAGTATCCGACGACATAATATAATTAAATGCTTTCCCAAAATAATGCTGGGCGAACTCCACCCGACGCTTAATGGTGTGCTTGTTGAATGTAGCACAAAAACGACAGACTGAGACGTCGTGGTCTGGGCCTAAACAAGGTATACAGAGGGAATGGAAATCCTTATGCGGTATTTGCTTCCCACAAGAAATACAATTATTAACTTTGTCTGACATCGGTCTGAGGCAAGAAAAGTTTCCCCAAGGGGGTACTTAGCTTTCAAGAAGACTTCGATTTCCAAATTTTCGTAATCTCAGGAGCTGGCCGACCGGCACTTGCGAACTGCTTCTGCTTCGGGCACCGCGCGGCAAGAAAGACTGAAGAAAATGGTGTCGGCTGGTTCCTTTATACCCCTGTCGCACTGACGTCAGGGAAGAGGAGGCGACGACAACCGACGCCGGACCTAGACTTTGGAATTTGGCCGACTGAGGACCTGCCTGACGGCAGGAGAACCCAACTGTTATGACTGCAGCTGTATGCACGATGAACATCTGCAACAATGAATACACTCGAACATCTACATTTATGGTAAGTGTACACAACTGTACTATGTTCTTTGTGTTTCACTGTTGCAGTCATCACATTTGGGTAGATTCCCAAAGCTAAGTATGGGAGGGGGAAATTAGATAGCATTAGGACCAGCTATAAGGCCCTGCAAGACTGCAGTGGCAAAGCCAGCTCTGGATTTAGAGAAAATTGGCAAATGGTAATGCTTGGTGACGCTATGTACAGAACTCCAGGTAGCAGCTTCTAAGAT
Source organism: Protopterus annectens (assembly GCF_019279795.1). Classification (NCBI taxonomy): domain Eukaryota; kingdom Metazoa; phylum Chordata; order Ceratodontiformes; family Protopteridae; genus Protopterus; species Protopterus annectens. Next base: position 1,474,430,731 of record NC_056733.1, on the reverse strand, counting down.
GTCCCTGGTAGGGACACCTCTGAGAAAGGCTGTAAAGCTAAATGCAGCCCTGGTTGAATGTGGTCTAATCCCCTGTGGGGTAGGTTTTCTATGGTGCTTATAGCAGAAATGAATGCAATGGCCTATCCATTTAGAAATGGTTTGCTTTGAAATGGCCTTCCCCTCTGCCCCTGCAGCAAATGCAACCAGCAGCTGTTCATATTTCCTAAGAAGTTTAGTCCTGTCCAAATAAAATCTAAGTTGTCTGTGCACATCTAAGGAGTGCAGTATTCATTCCCCTTTGTTCTGTGGATTAGAAAAGAAGGTTGGCAAATGAATGGACTGATTAAGGGCCACACTGGATACCACGTTAGGCATGAAGGAGGGATTGGTCCTGAGGGACACCCTGTCCACATGAAAAATGATGAAAGGCTCCACTGCCATGAGGGCCTGTAATTCAGACACCCTTCTTGTTGAAGTGATGGCTAAAAGGAAGGCTGTTTTCCAAGAAAGGAATTTCAACTCTGCATTTGCAGCTGGCTCAGAAGGAGGTAGAATGAGTTTTTCCAATACAAAGTTAAGGTCCCAGGCTGGAGTAGGGGCTCTCCTGGGTGGTCTTAAGTTTTTGGCTCCTCTGAGGAACTGTTTCAGCAGTGGGTGAGAGAAGAGGGTTGGTTCTGTGTTGTAATGAGCTGAATTGGCTGAGGCATGAATTTTGATGGAAGAAAAGGAAAGGCCCTTGTGAAGCATTTCAGTTAAGTACTGAAGAATCTGAGGTAAATTGGGCACTGCTGTGCCCATCCCCTGAGTTTGGTTCCAGGAACAGAATCTTTTTCATTTTTCAGCACAGAATTTTCTAGTACTAGGCCTCCTTGCCTCCAGAATGACCTCCAATACTTGCTTACTGAGGGATGGTAACGGAGAGATCAGGTAATTAGCCAGGCTGCCAGGTTCAGGGTTTGAAGCTGTGGGTACAGAATCTGGCCCTCCTTGTCTGTAGACAAGGTATAATAGGAATCATTGCTTCTAGATCCTGAGAATATTGACACAATAAGCTTTTTAGATACCATCATAGTTTCCTCATATGCAGTCTTACATATGGAATCAGAAGAATGCAGGAGGCCATGAACCGTAGGGCTTGCAGTATTTTCCTTGCAGATAGCTGGGTCTTTGTGGCCACTAGTTTGAAGTAGATTGTCAAATGAACGTGTTCCTCTGGTGTGAGGAAAGCCATCTGGGAAGTTGTGTTCAAGCTTGCTCCCAGGAATACAATTTGTTGGCAGGGTACCAGATGTGATTTCTTTTCATTTATGGTATACCCCAGAGAAGTTAGCAATTTTTGTACAAACACCAGATGATTCAATAGTATGTTCTGGCTTTCTGCCTGAATTAAAAATCGTCCAGGTATGGATATATTTGGATATTTATTTGCTTGCAAAATGCAATGACTGGAGCTAGGCACTTTGTGAATACCCTGGGCACAATAGATAAACCAAAGGGCAGTGCAGAGAGAACTGATAGTGCATGTAGCCTGCTTTGAAGCATAGGTATCTTCTGCAAGATTCCCTTATTGGGATGTGCAGGTAGGCTTCCTTTAAATCCAGTGCTGCCAACCAGGCATCCTTGCCTAGCATAGGAAGCAGCTGGTGAAGAGTTAGCATCTTGAATTTTGGAATCACCAAAAAAGTGTTTAGGATAGAGAGCTCCAGGATAGGACGCCAGTTGTCGTCTTTTCTGAGCACCAGGAAAAGTCGAGTAGAAACCTTGTCCTCTTTCCTCTTCTAGTTGAACAGCCCTGATGCTTAAGAGAGAGAGAATTTGCTTTTGAGCCTCTGCCCACTAATTTGGGGGTAGATTTGGCCAACTGTTTGGGGTTGGTAAGGAGTGAAAGTGGAATCTGTATCCTTGGGAAACTATATTTAAAACCCATTTGTACTCGGTAATGAGTTCCCAATTTTCTGCCTACAGGGCAATCTTTCACCCTAAAGGAGCAGTCAGTTGTGCAGGGCTTCGAGATTTAAAGTTATGTCAATGAGACAGTTTACCATGGGGGGAGTCTTACCACTCCCAGCTTTGGAAGTGGGAGCCCCCCACTGCTTAGTTCTGTGAGTACCTTGGGACTGAGGCCTGGGTGTTCTGCTGGTTCTGGGTTTGGACTGAGATGGCCTGGAAGAGGCAGGAAAGGACCAATTTTTAGAGGGCCAATGCCTACTAAATCTGAGAGGCTGTACTTGCATAAAATCTTTAACAGTTTGCATAGATTTAGCTTTTTCCTCCATCTTTTAAGTACTACTTCTGCTTTGTTGCCAAACAGGCGGTCTTGGTTTAAGGAAGCATCCAGCAATTTAGCTTTAAAATGATCTGGCATAGATTGCTCCTTAAGCCAAGCATGCCTTCTAAGTACAGACCCAGTGACAGCACCCCTGCAAGATGCCTCTAGTGAATCAAAACCACATTGCAAAGTTTGTTTTCCAACTTGTTCAGCAGAATGCATTAAATCCTGTAAATCGTTATTTTCAGCACAGTCAGGAATCAACATCATTTTCTGTTTAAGCAATCCAGTAATATGCTGCTTATACTTATATGAAACTGGCAGTTTAAGGCCCTAATGGCCAAGGTTGCAGAAGTGTATACATTCTTACCCCATCTATCTAGCGCCCTGGAATCTCTATCAGTGGGGGTAGGATTTTTGGCAGAAGTAGCCTTAATGCCCTTGGGTCCCAGTGAAATGGTCTCAGGATCCGCAGAAGGATTTTTAAAGAGGAAGTTGTGAGAGTCAGGAACCCTGTAATATATATCAAGTTTTCTGGGAGCAGGAGGTAGAGTCAGGGGCCAAACTAGATTCCAAAAAGGCATCATCAACAATGTCCAGTACAAGGGGGATAGCTAAAGGCCTGTGTTATGGCAGGAGTAAGAAATCCCTAAGCCTCTTTTTAGAGTCAGGGTAATCCTGGCTTTCCCAGCGAAAATGCTCCCTAAGAGTATGCAAGGTTTCACCAAAAGAGAAATCCTCTGGAGGGGAAGCAGAAGGAATAGAGTCCTCTGCATCAGAATCCTCATAGGTAGATAAGGGTAAATCCTGGTCATCAGAGGAAACAGAAATTTAAGAGTCCTGATCAGAAGCATCATAAGTAAACTCAGTCCTAGGTCTCAGAGGGGGAAGGGTGGCTTCCCTTGATTAGAGTAATAAGGTCTTCAGCCATTCTTATCATTTGCTTTTTAGGCATAGAGGCCTGACCATGCGGTCTGGGCGTTGGTTTTCTAGGCATGGATCAAGTTTTAGGCCTTGAAGAAGAAGATAGCATCAGTTTAATATGCAAGTCAGTAGACCTGAATACACCCTCAGAAGCCGGTGCCTGCACAGCGGCTCCGGACCCATCCAAGGTAGAGACATCTGCAGGTTCCACAGTTGAAGCATCTCGCGGCATACTGGACTCTGAATGGATCACAGTAGAGGCCTGCAAATCTAAAGTAGTGGGTAGAGACCTGCGAATCTAAAGTAGTGGGTATCAGGGGCTGCAAAAGTGCCTTACTGAGTACCAGTGAACTGGTGACTAACTTAGGAGAAGCGTCATCAGCAGCTTTGGACCTATGCAGTCTGTCTCTGTCTTTATCTTTGTGTTTTTTCAGAATGTTGGTAGTTGGGTGGCTTACCGAAACTATATCTGGATAATTGAACCAAGTACCAAAATATTTAGAAGTGTAACTAAACCGATGACGAATAGTTCGTTGTTTAAATAAGGCACAAAAACAACAGTGAGGTATGTCGTGGTCAGGGCCTAAGCAACGAATGCAGTACGAATGAAAATCTTTATGAGGTATTTGCTTTCCACAAGAAATACAATTGTTAACTTTTACTGACATCGGTTTAGAACAAGAAAAAGTTTCCCCAATGGGGTACTTAACTTAGTTGAAGACTTTGGTTCTGAAACTCTAAAATGAAAATTTCAGGAGTCGGCCAACTGGCACTTGTGAACTGCTTCTGCTTTGGGCACCGCATGGCAAGAAAGACTGATGTAATAGCATCAGCTGCATGCTTTACACCCCTGACTACCTGACGTCATGGAAGATGAGAGAGCAACCGATGCAGGACCCAAGACTTTGATAATCAGGCCAACTGAGGGCTACTGCAAACAGATAACCCAAATGTGATGACTGCAACTGTGAAACACGAAGAACATCAATGTGTTGTTCTTTCTTCTTCACTATGGCCAAACATTTTCTATCTCCATCACATATTTCATATTCCTTTTCACCAGTAACTTGTCTAATAAAATTTTCCACAAAAAAATTAAATATATGATACTTCTGTATTTACTGCCTTTTTTCATTTTCTTTTAATTTTTTAATTCCTTCCATGGGTATATATACACACACACACAGATCAGGCCACTCTTTTCTTTTCCAACCAACCTCATTTACATTTAACTTCTATAACTTCATTTTTGTAATATTCTATTATTTTTTTTTCTTTTCCTTGGTTTTCTTCCCATACATTTTTGCATTTTCATATAGCATCTTACCTATAATTTCATTTTCTCTCTCTTTTACTTTTCTCGTTACCCTAAATAAATGCCGAAATGCTAAATGCACCACTGGATTTTTAAATCCAAACCACCACCTTCTTTATTATAAATTATCCCTCTTCTCACTGAATTCAGCATTGATCCTCAATTGAAGCTAAAAATTCTCTAATAACTCTTTCTGTTCGAGTGAGGAGCACAAATCTATCTATGTATATGTAGATAGATATATTCCCTCTAAATATGCTATTTTCCTAATATATAAATATTTGGCATATATGTCTTTTTCCTGAATTATCTCTCTACATTGACTTATACTTTCCAACTCATCAAATGTCAATCCATAAATGTTTACTTTCTTGGAAAATGCATTCCATTTTTTTTATCTCACCAACACCCTAACACCTCATTTTGTTTAACTGCAGACCAGCTTTTAAGCAACTTTTCAATCCTTAGTACAACCACACACAGCCATCCCTTGTTTGGTAATATAACTAAATAATCTGCATATGTCATACACATTGGTAATATAACATTTCTTTCCATCTCACAAATTGCCTCCCTCATTTTGTAAATGCATGACTGTACTACTGCATTCATTACTAATACAAAAAAAAAAAATACTCATTGGGCATCCATGTTTTACTCCTCTCTTTATACTTATTTTCCCCATCTATCCATTTATCAGAACTTCTACCCATAATTTTTCATAACAGTTTATTACATTAATATTTTTCTCTTTGGCCAAATGCCAATAAAATCTGCTATATTGCTTCATGGATCACCATCAAAAGCTACAAAATATGTTGAAAGTCCTACTTCTTTATTTTCTTTCAGTAGCAGCTCTACTACTTCCTTCACTATAGTTATCAGTTATTTAACCTGGTTTTCTTTTATAACATAAATCCCATCTCCTACTTCCTCATCCAATACTTTCTCCCTACTTTTTTTTTGGTATTTTCATAAATATTTCTGGCCTCTGTATCTTTTATTTCATCCTTTTTCTATATACATTTTTATCACTCCATCACATCTTCTACCTTTATACCTTCCCTTCATCCATTTAATATTTTAAAGTACTCATCTTACATATTTATTTCCTTACAATTATCATAGCTTATACCATCTAATCTTGGCAATGATTCATTCTTACCTTATTTTATCACATCCTCTATTTCTTCTATTGTTGTATCATTTTCTAAAAAAATCCTTATATTTACTTTTTCATAAATTTTCTCTACATAAATTTCTACCATCTCCATAACATCATCTTGTTTGTATTTTATATTTATTTTGCCACCTAAGATGGCATATATCTTTCCTTCTCTTATTTTTACTTATTTTCCTAAAGAGAGGAAAACGTCCTCTTTCTTTCCTTTCAGAAAAAAAATATTTGCCTATGTAAAATCGGCTTTACTTTTTCACTATTCCTTTTATACAACTGTTTTTCTATTTCTCTTATTTTGTCAATTCCTTGTTCTACTCTCTCATAGTTTTGCAAAATTTCTTTATATTTCATCATATTTTTTATTCTTCTTTCCACTTCTCTGCATATGTTTTATACTCTGCTCTTACACTGTCCATTACCATGTCCAATTTTTATACAATGGGTTTGTTGCCATATGAGCTTTCCATAATATTTCTCTCGCTCATCATTTCTTCCTCCTATTTAAACTTTGCATCTAATCTCTTTACCCCCTTCCTTTATTGTTTTGATGTATTCCCCTTTTCTAGCCCATACTGCTCTATGATCTGAAAATTCAGCCATCTGTACTTCTATTTTTTTCATATCTTTAGAGTAAAATATATAACCAATTTCAGTCAAACATCCACTTTCATATGTCCATGTTATATTCTTTGCTATTTTTAATTGTCCATATTGAATTAAATGTTTAAACATCTTAATATCTTGTGTTATTTTTCCCTTTTCTTTTCTTGTTACAGTTAAAATCTCCTACAGTCACTATTGGCATGCTTACTAACAGAATTTATTTGATTTCTTCAAAAGTACAGTTGTGTACCTACCATAGATGTAGATGTTCGAGTGTATTCACTGTTGCAGTCATTACACTTGGGTTATCCTGCTGGCAGGCTACCCACAGTCAGCCTGAATTCCAAAGTCCTGGTCCAGCGTCAGTTGCTGTTGCCTCTTCCCTGACGTCAGTGCGCCAGGGGTATAAAAGATGCAGCCGATGCCATTTTCTTCAGTTTTTCTTGCCCCAGATGTCAGGTGCCCCTAAAAGGGTAGGCTAAAAATTCTGCTTATAAAAAAGCATGCACTAGCATAAACATTACCTTCATCTACAAGCAAATACACCACATAGGTTGTATAGAATAGAGAAGTACAGATAAGTCCCAGCAATGAAAGAGGGATGGTGGGAGGGTAACCTGGACTGCAACAGTGAATGCACTCGAACATCTACATCTATGGTAGGTACACAATTGTACTATGTTCATCGTGTTTCACTGTTGCAGTCATTACACTTGGGTTGAATCCCAAAGCTGAGGTTGGGTGGCTGGGCCTAAATAGAATTAGGAGTGGCTATGAGGCCCTGCAGAACTGCAGTGGGAAAGCCTGCTCTGGATTTTGAGTAAAGAGGTAAGTGGTAGTGCTTTGTAGTGTGCACTGAAGTCCAAGTTGCAGCCTCCAAAATATCCTTGCTTGGTACTCCTCTGAGAAAGGCTGCTGAAGTGGCAGCTGCTCTGGTTGAATGTGGCCTAATGTCCTTAGGCACTGATTTGCTATGTTGTGAATAGCAGAAATGAATGCAGTGGCCTATTCATTTTGATATAGTCTGCTTTGCATAGCCTTTCCTTGCGATCCTGCAGCATATGCCACTAAAAGTTGTTCAGTCTTTCCGAAAGCTTTAGTTTTGTCCAAGTAGAAGCGTAGCTGTCTGTGTTATGTCCAAAGAATGCAAAAGTCTCTCCCCTTTATTCTGTGGGTTTGGATAAAAGGTAGGCAAATGAATGGTTTGGTTAAGAGCCACACTGGGCACTACCTTAGGCATAAATGTTGGGTTTGTCCTTAGAGAAACCCTGTCCAGATGGAAAATAATAAAAGGTTCCACGGCCATTAATGCCTGTAACTCTGAGACTCTTCCTGCTGAAGTTATTGCTAGGAGAAGAGCTGTTTTCCATGATAAGAATTTTATCTCGGCTGTATTGGCTGCCTCAAAAGGAAGCAGTGTGAGCTTTTCCAAGACAAAATTGAGGTCCCATGCAGGTATTGGTGCTCTCCTTGGAGGTCTTATGTTTTTGGCCCCTCTGAGGTACTGCCTTAGCAGTGGATGTGAAAAAATAGGTGGGTCTGTATTGTAATGAGCTGAAATGGCAGAGGCATGGATCTTAATTGAAGAGAAAGATAAGCCTTTGTCCAGCATCTCAGTTAGGTATTGTAAAATCTGAGGAATATTTGGTACAAGCGTGTCAATTCCTTGTGCCTGGTTCCAAGTACAGAATCTCTTCCATTTTTCTGCATAAGATTTTCTGGTGCTGGGCCTCCTGGCCTCCAAAATAACATCCATAACTGCTTTAGAGAGAGGTGTGTTCGGAGTGGTTATATTATCCGTCATGCAGCCAGATTTAGTGTTTTGAGTTGGCTGTGCAGGATCCGATTGTTTTGTTAGGTCAGTAGATGAGGAATTTGAGGTAATGTCCAGGCTAGGCCTTGAGACAAGCTCTTTAGGATTGGATACCAGTGTTGGCGTGGCCAGTCTGGGGCAATCAGTATCATTTTTGGCTTCTTTTGTCTGACCTTTAGGAGTACCTTGGGGAGGAGAGGCAGTGGAGGAAAGGCATAAACTGTAAGGGTTTTCTAGCTGAATGATAGAGCATCCACTTTCCATGCTTGTTTGTGATAAGTCCTTGTGCAGAATCTCTATAGTTGGCAGTTGTGAGGGGAGGCAAATAGATCTATGTCTGGGCATCCCCATTTCCTTATCATCATGCTGAAGACTTGTGGATCTAGTTTCCACTCGTGAGCGTCCATGAGGTTTCTGCTTAGTTCATCTACCAGAGTATTTGTCTTTCCTGGCAGGAATAGTGCTTGCAGGTGCACTTGATAAGTCAATGCTGTGTTCCACAAAGTCATGGCTTGTCTGCAGAGGGGGTAGGAATGTGTGCCTCCTTGCTTGTTTATGTACCACATGACTGTAGTATTGTCCTTCTTTATCAGCAGTTGTCCTGGATGGAGTAGATCCTTGAAGGCTGTCAGGGCATTCTGTACAGCTAGCATCTCTTTTTGATTGATATGAAGATGCATTTGGCTTGCGGGCCATGCACCCTGAATACATTTTCCTGCCATGTGGGCCCCCCAGGTATAATCTGATGCATCTGTTGTTAGTGTCTGCCTGGCTGTGGGTAAAGTGAATGGCTGTCCCTTGTTGTGGTGAGAGGCCTGTGCCCACCATCGAAACTCCTGTTGCAGGCAGGGAATGAGGGTAATTAATGTTTCCAGGCTGTGGCAATGTTGAGTCCAAACACTTTTTAGATACCATTGTAGCTTCCTCATATGCAGTCTTGCATATGGAATTAGCAGAATGCAGGATGCCATGAAGCCCAAAGCCTCCAGAATTTTTCTTGCAGATAACTGGGTCTTTGTTGACATCTTTTCAAAGTAAGAAGTCAGTTGCCTTTGTTTGTCTGGCGTGAGATAAGCCATCTGGGCAGTTGTATTTAAGCTTGCACCCAGGAATATTATCTCTTGAGAGGGTACTAGTTTTGATTTCTTTTTGTTTACTGTGTACCCTAGGCAAATTAGTAATCATTTTACAAATGCCAGATGCTTCAGTAGAATGTCTTTGTTCTCTGCTTGAATAAGGCAGTCGTCCAAGTAGGGATATATTTGAATTCCTCTTTGTCTGCAAAATGCAATTGCTGGTGCCAGGCATTTTGTGAAGACCCTGGGTGCAGTACATAAGCCAAAGGGCAGTGCAGAGAATTGGTAGTGCATCGAGCCAGCTATGAATCTGAGGTATCTTCTGCAAGATTGTCTGATTGGGACATGCAGGTATGCCTCTTTGAGGTCCAAAATTACAAGCCAAGCCTTCTTGCCCAGCATTGGCAGAAGCTGCTGCAAAGTCAACATTTTGAATTTTGGAATGTCCAGAAAAGTGTTTAGAATAGACAGGTCCAGTATTGGTCTCCAGGCTTTGTCCTTTCTGGGTACCAAGAAAAGTCTTGAGTAAAATCCTTGTCCCTGCTCTTGCTGTGGTACTCGCTGAATAGCCCTCATGTCCATGAGGGATGAAACTTGCTTTTGTGCCTCTGCCCATTGATTGTGTGGCAGGTCTGGCATACCTTTTTTTCTTTGGAAGGGTGTGAAAGTGGAACCTGTAGCCCTGAGAGACTATATTCAAGACCCATTTGACCTGGGTGATCATGTGCCAATGTTGTGAAAAAAGTGCTAGATTTCCCCCTAAGGGTGCTGCCAAAAGATAAGTGCTTGGCATTGGCAGAGGAAAGTCATTGGGACTGTTTCCTATATGGCTGTGATTTGTCTTCTCCGCTTTTGGAGGTAGAAGCACCCCATTGTTTAGGCCTGTATGAGCCTTGGGGCTGGGGTCTACCTCTAGGGCATCTGTATCTGCCTCTTTGTGGCCTGTCTGACACTGGAAAGGACCAATTCTTAGAAGGCCAGTTCCTGCTAAACTGGGTGGCTGTGCCTGTAAGAAATCCTTTACTGTCTGCATAGATTTCGCTTTATCCTCCATTTTCGTTTAACACCTCTTCTGCCTTAACACCAAACAAAGTATCATGCTGTAATGGAGCATCCAGTGATTTTGCTTTAACATGATCAGGCAGATTCTGTTCCTTTAACCAAGCACGCCTTCTAATGACAGAACCTGTAACAGCAGCCCTGCAAGAGGCCTCCAGTGAATCAAAACCACATTGCAAAGTATGCTTTCCCACTTGTTCAGCTGCATGCAATAAATCTTGCATTTCCTTGTTTTCAGAACATTCAGAATTTGTCAACATTTTCTGTTTTAGCAGTGACAATAAGTATTGCTCATATTTAAGCATATGAAACTGACAATTTAAAGCCCTTACAGTCAAGGTAGCGGATGCGGAAACTTTTTTCCCCCATCTGTCCAGTGCCTTAGAATCCCTATCAGAGGGGACAGGGTTTTTTTGCAGTGGAAGTCTTGACCCCTTTGGGACCCTGAGATATAGTTTCTGAGTCAGCAGCAGGGTTTTTATATAGAAATTTATGAGAATCTGGAACCCTGTAATATCTGTCTGGCTTAACAGGTGCAAGGGGTAAAGAGTCAGGAGACAGGCCGGACTCTGAAAATACATCATCTACAATGTCTAGAACAGGAGAAATAGCAAGAGGTCTCTGCTGAGGCAGTAACAGAAAGTCTCTGAGCCTTTTCTTAGATTCTAAGTAATCTTGGCTCTCCCAGTGAAAATGCTCCCTCATGGTATGCAGGGTTTCCCCAAAAGAATAATCCTCAGGCGGAGAGGCTGAAGGAATAGATTCTTCAGCATCAGAATCCTCATAGGGAGGAATAGAGTATCCCTGTTCTGAAGAGGAGTCAGAGGAAATGGAAACCTGATCAGAAGAATCATATTCTGTGTCTTGCCTAGGCCTCTTATCAGGAGGGGGATGGGAACCCCTGATCAAAGTAATTAGGTCTTCGGCCATTTTAAGCATCTGTTTCTTAGGCATGAAAGTTTGTCCAGGAGAATGCTGTACTTGTTTCTTTGTCTTTAAAGCTGTTTTAATCTTTGCCTTGGAAGCTGAGGTTGGCTTGACATATAACTGTGTAGGTCTGAAAACACCTTCAGAAGCCGATGCCTGCTCAGCAGCTCCAAATCCATCTGAGGGAATAGTTTCTGAGTGTCCAATACCTTCAGTATCCATAGGCCTAGTTGTCTCCACGTGGGAGTCGGAAGCGGCCTGTGGCTCTGAGGTAGCGGGCGACAGGGGCTGCAAAAGTGCCTCACTGAGAACCGGCGACTGGCCTAGCGGAGGCCTTGTCATCGGTTTTGGACCTTGGATGCCTTTTCCTTGCGCTTTTTATAAACTCTAGTCATCGGCTGTTCCAACGGCATTATATAATTAAACCTTCAGCCAAAGTAATGAAAGGCAAAATCTTATCGACGCTTAATAATGTGTTGGTTAAATCTAGCGCAAAATTGACAGCTAGCAACGTCGTGGTCAGGGCCTAGGCAAGAAATACAGTAAAAATGAAAATCCCTACGCGTCTCACTCTACACAAATTTAACTCAAAGAACTCACCAAAATGCCCATATTGTATAGATCAAACACATATGTTTTGGAGTTGTAAATGTATTTTCAAACTCTGGAATTCTTGAAACTTCAACTACAAAAATGGGATATCAACATTCCACACTCTCCTGGGAATTAGTCAATGTTTTTTGTTGATGAAGTTATATATAGCTTCCAATTGGTTGAACCCTTTACAGACATCATGGCAAAATTTCAAGATAGTAGCCACCAAACATATTCTAGCACATAAATTTCTAATTAGTGATCATAAGAAAATGTAAACAATACAAATCTTTAACATTGTATTAGCTTAAAGTTCCATTCCACTATTAAAACTGAATAACTGTTGAATTTTATTGAGATAAGTCTTATATGGTTACTAGTTCTTTTTTTTTTTTAGAAGTGTATAGGTATGTATAATGATTCTATGTAACTGTTGGAAGCATTCATGTACATATTGTAAGTAGTTGGTAGTACTGTATTAGTTGTTTGGAAAAAATAAAATAAAGAATTATTATTGAAAAAAAAAAAAAATGAAAATCCTTATGAGGTATTTGCTTTCCACAAGAAATACAATTGTTAACTTTTTCTGACATCGGTCTGGAGCAAGAAAAAAGTTTCCCCAACGGGGTACTTAGCTTTATTGAAGACTTTGGATCTGAAATTCGATTTTGAAAATCTCAGGAGTCAGCTGACCGGCACTTGCAAACGGCTTTTGCTTCGGGCACCAAGCGGCAAGAAAGACTGAAGAAAATGGCGTCGGATGCATCTTTTATACCCCTGGTGCACTGACGTCAGGGAAGAGTCGACAGCAACCGACGCCAGAACAGAACTTTGGAATTCAGGCCGACTGCGGGTAACCTGCCAGCAGGATAACCCAAGTGTAATGACTGCAACAGTGAAACACGATGAACATCAACTGTTTTCTCTCTGTCATGTTGGAATATGCACATACCACTATTGATGTCATTCACTTTGTTTCATTCTTATGTCATATATTATTTCAATTCATGGCACTACTGTTACATCTAAAATTCTTTTTTCTCCATTCTCCATTTTTCAAAAGACTTCCTGTTCCACGTCTCATTTCCTATCAACCAATCTGGACCAAATATAGTGTATGTATTATTTTCCTTTTTCCCCCTTTGTTACACCTGGTATATAGCAAGCAAAAACATTAATTTTTACTTGTTACATCATTTCACCACCCCCAAACCCTCTTATATCATTTCTAATGCTATGCTAAACTTCCCATATCATCCTTTTTTTTTGTGTTTTTTTCTTCCAGGTCTTATTTTCTTTTCATTCTCCTAGGTCTCCCATCACATATTTTTTCACTATCTTGTTCTTCACCTGTTTCCACTTCATCCTCTTCCTTTTCACATTCTAAAATTGTAAATCTGATTTTTCCTTTATATTAATAACCTAACTTTGAACTATTACTTCTTCTCTACCTCTTCATTGTTTAACCTTTCTTCAGTATCCCCTTCCCCATACCAGATATGAGATAACTCCCAGAATCCATTTGTCCTTGTGACACTTTCTCAATATTTTGGGATCATGCCTTGCCTACCTAAAAGGCATGGAGATTTGAGGGTTGACTGGAGTTTCTGATAAGGGGAAAGGGTCAGGGAGAAGTGTGGCATAGTCACTACTAGTCCATATTTAAAGCTTGTCCATGATATTACCAGGTCTTCCTTTCTGATCTCCTTACCACGTGCTTTTCTGAAATACTTTTTTACTCTTGTCATTTTTCTTGTTGTCCAGAAAACATGTAAGATGGACAGTCTTTTGAAGGATGGGTCATATTGTATTTAGACATAGGGAAGTGGAACGTTTATCTGACCAGCTTCATTTTGTTACTGTGGTCCACATTTTTTCTTGTAAAGGGGATCCAAATAATAGTCCCTTATCCAATGGTGCATAAAGGAACTGTGCTTTCCTATCCTCTGACAGGGGATGTATACTATGCCAGGCATATCAACTAACGGCTGACCCTTTTGCAGCAATAGCATCATATTCACATTTTATATCATGTGAGCCTACCTTTGAAGTAGACTAGGAATGCCCAAAGTTGCCTTTAATGTGGTTTCAGTAAGGTCTCTCCCAATGCCTCACTCAACTACTTGAGGATTTCAAGTTGATCATGTAAAGGACAGAGTTGTTGACAGTTGCACCTTCTTCCCAAAGTGCTCTAACAGTCTGGCCCAAGCGAGATATCACTGAGCTTTCATTTTATGTGTCCCAGGCAGGTATGTCACTAACTCTAAGCAACATTTGACCTTCTCCCAGGATGATACCTCAACAGAAGCAAAACATTATTGACTTCAACAATTGGCTTAGCTTCTGGTGTCTAATCTAGAGGGATACAGTATCTGTCAGCTTGGGATGATATGGCTGACAGGCCACACTGCTTTGACAGAGATGGTCTTCACCGGTCACCATTTGGCTTTCAGTTACTGGCAAATGTGCATGCCTCCCCCATTGTGCATTTTTTAGGCAATGTCTAGAGACAAACTCAAGGTTATGCTACTTAACCTTTTACTGGAAAGGTTCATCCAGATTCTGCTACAGTTTGCTGTGAGGGAAAGGTTTGTTTGCTTATTATTTGTTGTGTTTTGTATTACTTTATTGCCTTTTTCTATTTTGTTATACTGTGATTTGTTTTCTTTACGCTGTTTTACTTGTATTCTGCTTTTAACTGCATACTAAAACATGAAGAGACCACAGTTCTGTCTCTTGCGAGTCAGACAAAAATTTTTCCCACGCGGTTACAGTTGTGTTCTTAAACACCACTGTCTTTCTAGTTGTCTGTCCCTTATGTTAATTTGACCATATATTTCATTTCCTCTCTGCTTTTACTGGCTGGTGTGAGTAAGCACAAAATTATTATTTTGTGAAATCACCCCCCTTAAACTATTGAAATTTATTGGCCATCCTACTGTATTCCATAGTACCAGAATACAAAAGTGACCATCCCCTTTCAATCTATCTTGCTGTTTTAAAAATAGTGACTCTCCACTAAAACTTAACTTTTAGACAGGTAAAACTTAAGTTACCTACTTTTACATCTAACTTCTCTAGTGCACACTGCAGTGTTTAGGATGAACCATTTTTTTCATCTTATCTTTAAGCATCTATTGCAAGACCACCAGTCATTGTAGAGCCCACATTCCGTCTGTCAGTAGCCATCTTGGGATTAGTGCTTCTGTTTTCTCCTGGTGAGAGAAGGAGTGCAGTTACATTATTTCCTTGAGACTGCTGATTACCACAAAGCTTAATAACTGCTTTATAGGTGACAGCTTAGAAACTGTGCTTATATTCTGATCCTGGTGAGAATAGGAGCAGAGTGCATTGATTCCTGACTCTTTCTGGTTGGAAAGTGAGTGTCTGTGCTTAACATACCTGATTGGTATGGTTGCTATTCGAGGCATCTACCAGAAAAAGGCTACAAGCCTGCAGACCCTTGCATTATCTGGGACAAAACTGTTGGTCATCAAAAAGGCCATGGCCTACTTCTCTTCTTGGGATTGGTGCTAACATGAACTAGCCAATTTGTTTAGTTTCAGCACTCAAAACTGTTTCCTTGTGCTCAACACTTGCTCAGAACTTGGTGTAAGCACTAAATAAACTACAAATTACTCTTTCCTCACTTGTCAAGAGGAAAATAGTTCTTAGTACTTAAATTAATAAACACCTATCTAGGCATGTCCATGGGTCAGTTCCTGATGTTTTCTCCTATCCACCTGATGAATCTGGGCATCTTGGGGCAATGTAGCAATTGCCTCATGTACACTGACAACCCTCTCCTCCTACCACCCAACACTACAACCTGTGAGAGATTCACTTGTATAGCCAAACTGGAAGCCAAGCTCTCTCCAGCCAAGACTGGACAAGAGTGTCAAGAGGAGAAGGTCAACACCTGCACCACACCGCACTCAACACATAGTCCTTAAAATCCCACACACAGAAACACAAAGCACACACCCACATTCATGGAGGTTCTGAAAAAATCTGCCCAAGCAACAGAGACCTCCCAAGCTGAAATGCAGACAACCAACCCCCCCCCAAAACACTACCCAAATGACACATAGCCCACAAAATCAGTGTGCCACTCAACCTCAGTCCATAAAGCAAAACAACATACCCAACACACTAGTCATAGGTGACTCTATAGTCAGGCACACTGATGTCCCACTCACCAGGCTAAACAAGAAGAAAGTTACTGTCAGCTATTTAAACCTAACATAAACAGTGCTACAATAATTATAAAGAGGACCTACTAGTTATCTATACTGCATGTTGATTACGACTCTGTCATTGTCCATGTTGGTGTGAATGACCTGAGATGTACTTCCCTGGACTACATGAAAAGAGACATGGAGGAGCTCTCGGATCTTGTAGCCCAGGCAGGTATGACCCTAGCCCTGAGTAACATCCTGCCATCATCCAGAATGATACCACAGTATAAGGACAAAATGATTTACTTCAACAATTGGCTAAGCTTCTGGTATCATTCTAAGGGGATCCAGTATCTGTCTGCCTGTGATGATATGGTCGACAGACCATGATGCTTTGCCAGAAATGGCCTGCACCTGTCACCCCTGGGATTCCAGATACTGGTTAAGGCTCTTGCCACCTCTATAGTGCCTTTTTTAGGCAAGGTTCAAATGCCAAATTCACCACTATAACAGGTACAAGAAAGCAAACTCTGAGGGTAATGCTACTCAGTGCTAAATGTCTAAACCTTAAAATTCACTCAGTCAAGGCACTCCTTAAAATAGAGAACATCGACATCTCTGCAGTGACAGAGACCTGGTTCAAGGCTCCAGAGAGCACCACTGCATTACCAAGCTATAATTCATACCACACCTTTTGGCCACCTAACCTGGACTGAAACACTAAAGGCAGAGGAGTGTCCATATTCATTAAGGATATCCACACCTCCAGGCTAGTTGCTCAACATAATGCATCTGAAATTATCCAAGTGCAACTAACACTGGGCAAGACTGCAATCCATGTTGTACCTTGTTACAGATCCCCCACCATGCCCCAGGATTCCCACTCTTCATTTCTTAAGATACTGGAAAATATTAAATATTAAGGTACAACCCAATACCTTAATTATGGGTGATTTCAACTACCCCACCATCAACTGGGAAAACTACTCATGTACCAACTCCTTGGCTCAACGTTTTCTGGAATTCATGAATTCCAACTCCTTGGATCAGCTTGTCCACACCCCCACCAGGGGGGCAGCAATATCCTGGACCTGGTCATCACCAATATGGGTAACCAGTGTTCCACACCTGAGGTCAACTCCTTGCTGGTCAGATCAGACCGCAAGTTAATCACCCTAGACATCCAAATCACACCCCCACCCCCCCACTTAAGGAAACTACCATCAAAAACTACTCCAAAGCCAACTTCATGCTTAAGACAGCAGTGGAAAACTTCACAACACCCATGCAGATGGAAAATAGAGATACGACTACTAAATCTTACACAAATGCACTGTATAAGCATATACACGAATGCATGGATTGTGCCATCTCCAACAGAACCAAGATGCTATCCTTCAGAAAAAGGAAGCCAATCTGGTGATCTCCTGCCATAAACAAACTCTACAACAGAAGGAAGAAGCTGTTGCAAAAAAAAGAGTCAAATCCCAAGATTGGAGGAACTCCCTGGTCAGCCTCAGCAAGAAGCTGAGATCCCTCATAAAATCCTCCAAAGCCAGTTATGAAAATAAAATTGCCACTGATTCCAAAGACAACCGCAAAGCATTCTACAGCTATGTCAAGAATCTCAATGGCAACACTCAGATCTGCACTGAGCTACAGTACAATGGCCCTAAATATACAGAACCAACCGATATTGCCGACATCCAAGCAGATAGGTTCAGTTCTGACTTTACCCCCTCTCACCCTCCAAAGGGTCCATCTTAATATTGGAAGAATGCAAAGCCCCTGTAATCATGGATGAACAAGTAAAGACCGCACTCTCCAAAGCCAAGCACACAGCATCCATGGGATCAGACAACATCCCAGGCTGCATACTGCATGAACTACAGAACGAACTGGCACCCGACCTAAGTACCATGTTCAATCATAGCCTCACCTCAGGGTACACTCCTACTGATTGGCACACAGCGGTGGTTATCCCACTCCACAAAGGGGGTGCCACCACAGACCCTGGAAACTACCACCCCATTAGCCTATTGAGCCTGGTCTGCAAGGCTATGGAACATATCACCTTGGAGCTTATAAACAAAGACATAGGTAACCTTGAAACCCTGGACCCCACTCAGTTTGGGTTTGTAAAAGGTAGATCATGTCTACTAAACCTGATTTGACTTCTTTGAAGCAGTCACTAGAGCCATAGATGAGGGGAAGGTAGTGCACACAGCCTATCTTGACCTCGCCAAGGCTTTCTATACCATCCCCCACTCTGGAATTATAGATAAACTCACTAAACTGGGCATAAATCCCTATGTCATAAGATGGGTGGCCAACTGGCTCACTGACAGAACCCACACAGTAAAAGTAGCAGACTCCAAGTCTGACTTCAGACCAGATGAGTGGAGTACCACAGGGTTCGGTCCTGGGTCCTCTCCTGTTCGGCATCTACTTCTCTGAAGTGCAGGCCAACACAGAAGGTCTTTGGCTAACAAAGTTCGCAGATGACTGCAAACTGGGAGCAATAATAGAATCACCTAATGATGTAGACATTCTACAAAAGGGTCTCACAGAGATAGATGCTTTGTGTCAAAGTCATGGCCTCAAGCTCAATGCCAAGAAGTGTATTGTCATCACCTTTGGGAAAAACTTGGTACCCATGAACTATCACATAGGCAGTAGCTCACTAAACACTGAAAGTGTGATGAGACCTCAGGATACAGGTTGACAGTAGTCTCTCCTTTGATAACCATAGTGCCACAGTAGTCAGGAAATCTTTCCACATGGCACACCTCATCACAAAAGGGTTCTCCTCTAGAAAAAAGGAGGCCATTGTTCCTCTCTACTCATCCCTCATCAGACCCGTTATAGAGTACAATGCCCCGTTTGGCATATATCTCACAATACACCTACAACTGGAAAGGGGCACAGAAATACCTCACTAAGAGGATTACTGACCTCAAACAGATGCCATACACACATCATCTCCAAAAAACTCCATCTCTACTCCATCGTATATCGTCTACTCAGAGGTGATCTCTGAGTAACATACAAAGCTACGTCAAACCCAGAGCTGTTGGACATGCTACACTTAAAGAAATCCAAATCCCTCCAAACCACATGCTCCAGGGACCTAAACCTTGTCACCACAATAAACAGAACATGCTGGATGGATAGATTCCTGTCCCAGAGACTTCCCATACTCTGGAACAAACTACCCATTCATGTCAAGCAAAGCTCCTCATTGGCCCTCTAAGAAAAATCTTGACAACTGGATGGGAAATAGAAAATTCACCCCGAGGATCACCTCTGCGGCACTGCTTGACAGGGGCATAGGAAAATTATTTTCTTGGATGGCAAAAGCAAAGGAACCTTTTTGGCTAGGCTTATATAGGCCCCAGGGCCAATAGCCTAGTACCTACCTATGAACCTATAATGCTAAATCAGAAACTGCATTTACTGGAAGCACTCCTTACTCTGGAAGATGTCAATATCTGTGCAGTAGCAGATGCATGATTCATGGCCATAGGGAATACTCCGGCCATGCAAGGCTACAATGCCTTCCACACATTCAGATCACAAAATGAATGTGAAAGAGCCAAGGGAGGAGGTGCATCCATCTTCATTAAAGACAAATACACCAAAAGACTGCTTAAAAAGTACGACTCCCTAGAGTTACTCCAAGTCCAACTAACTGTAGGAAAGACCCCCCCCCCCCAATCAAGTCATTGTTAGCTATAGGTCCCACACCATGAACCACAAAAAACAGACTGCCTACCTGGACCTACTTGAGTCACTCAAAATACAACCAAGCACCCTGGTCATGGGTAACTTTAACTATCTCTTCCATCGACTGGGATAAATATATGAGCACAAACTAATTCACCCCAAGATTCCTGGACTTTAACACAAATGCTGTGGAACAAATAATCTGTACCCCCCCCCCCACAAGGAGCTCAGATGTCCTTGATCTAGTACTCATCAACATGGGGGATTGCTGCACCCCCCCCCTTGTGTGGGACCCTCCCCGGTAAAGTCTGATCATAGATCAGTCTCGTTCAAAGTAATAATCATACCTTACCTCCCCTGAGGAGCAAAAAGGTTGAAACATTTCTCCAATGCAAGCTATAGCCTCCTAAGCAATGGCATACATAGTTTCAAACTCCCTGCCACCATTGACAGCAATGACTCCTATACGGAGATGTACATAATTGCCCTGTATAAACACCTATACAAATGTACATTCTCTGCCATGCTAGAACAAATCAAAACAAGGTCCTCACAAAAAGTAAGCCACCCTGGTGGATATCTAGCATAATAGATTATACAAGAAAAAGACACTGCTGTCAAAGAACAAGAGGGAATAGACTCAGCAGAGGAACACCCTCCACAACTTGAACAAGCAAATTAGACATCTTGTAAAGTCCTCTAAATCTAATTACAAAACTAAATTAGCATCCCTAGCAACGGATAATCACAAGGTATTCTTTAGCTACTTAAGAAATCTAAAAGGGAAGGCCCAGCTTTGTGCCAAATTAGTAGTGGATGGTGCCACTCATACTGAACCTGAGGACATTACCAAACTGCTGGCAAACAGGTTTGGCAAAAACATCACACCCCCTGTCCCCACCTATCACACCCCAAAGCACACCTGTCACCAGTTCTCTACCTAGTATCTCAAAAGAGAAGGTCATAGCCATACTCTCCAAGGCCAAAAACACTGCCTCTATGGGACTAGAAGTTACTAAATGGTCTAAAACATGAGTTAGTGGAACTACTTTGCACTCTCTTCAACCACAGTCTAAATACTGACTTTGTCCTAGCAGAGTTGAAAACAGCAAACATAAGCCCCTTGCACAAAGGGGATCCTGCACCCGACCCTGGGAACTATAGACCCACAAGCCTAACCAGCCTTGTCTGTAAGGCCATGTAGAGGATCATCATGGACCTTATCAACAAGGATACTGGAGACCTTCAAACTCTTGGTCCAACCCAGTTTAGCTTTTAAGGGCAGATCATGCCTCTTAAACCTGGTGGACTTCTTTGAGAATGTCACTAAAGCCATAGATGAAGTAAAAACAGTACATACTGCCTATCTCGACTTAGCCAAGGCCTTTGACACAATTCCCCACTCAGACATCATTAAAAAACTCACCCATCTGAGGATTAACCCATACATGAAAGATGGGTAGCTGACTGACATGTTGACAGAACGTATACAGTCAAAGTTGGAGATTCCACCTTTACAAGCAGTCCTGTTACCAGTGGTGTTCCACAAGGATCTGTGCTAGGCCTCCTACTGTTTGGGATCTATTTCTTGGAAACCCAGGGGAAAATATATGGCCTGTGGCTTACCAAGTTTGCTGATGATTGCAAACTGGGTGAAATCCCTGAATCCTCCAATGATGTCAACATATTACAAAATGGACTTACACTGATATATGATTGGTGTCAAAACCACGGACTTAAACTTAACACAAAAAAAATGCATCATCATTCCCTTCAGCAAAGGAGACGTTCCTGCAAATTATAATATTAATAATATCCCCCTAAGTTCAAATCTAGTGGTGAGAGTTCTGGGAATGCAGGTTAACAGTAACCTTAACTTTGATCATCATGTGTTCACAGTGGTAAGGAAGGCCTTCCATGTTGCACATCTCATAAGTAAGGGCACAGCATCCAAAGCTAATGAGGTTACAACTCTCCTGTACTCATCCCTCAGCAGACCAAGAACAAAGTACAATACTCCCTTCTGTATGTACCTCACCAGACACCTGCAGCAGCTGGAGAAACCTCAGAGGTTTCTCACCAAGAAAATTCAGACCCTTCGACACCCGACCTACATGGACAGACTGAAAGCTCTTTCACTGTCACCCTCACTGACTCTATTCAAGAGAAATCTCGACGAGTGGATGGGAGATCGTAGGTTTACCCCGGGGGTCATCTCTGTGTCACTACTAGACAGAGGCATAGTAAACTAAACCCTAAAAGGGCGTAGTATTCTCATCCTAAGGGGTGGTGTAAGCCACATACACTCTGGCTAGGCTTATAAATGCCCTAGGGCAGATAGCCTAGTACGAACCTATGAACCTATGTCCATTGTATCATACAGGTTGCTTAGAGGCAATTTGTGCTTGGTCTACAGAGCAGTCTCGGACCCTGCCTTAATGTAAGTGCTGAACATGCACAAATCAAATGGGACATGATTCACTTACTCTAGGGACCTTAACCTAACCTGTGACATTAACAGGACATGCTGTAGAGAGAGACATGTCTCGCAGAGGCTGCCACTCCTCAGGAACAAACTCCCAATTCACTTTAAACAGAACTCCTCAATGACCCTATTTAAATATAACTTGGAAAACTGGATGGGAAACAGTAAATTTACCCTGCAGGTTACACCTATGTCCCTCTTGGACAGGGGCAGCCTGTGCTAATCTTAGATTCTCTTTGCAAATATAAACTATACATCCTGATCTATAGGGGGAAAAGTGTATATCATGGCTAGGCTTGTAAGGGCTCCAGGGCCAACAGCCAAGTAACCTTCTATGATCCTATGATATGGACATCCGTGTTCTCCCTGGCTCCTCACTTAGCATACACCCTCATTAAAAATGGTTACTACAACTCAGATGTCCTATGGGTAACCCACAGAAATGGTGCCCTCATTGTCCATGTCACTTGTCAGATGGGAGAACATTTGATACCTGTAATCCAGGTCTTCCTCTGCTTTAAAGTCTTGAGATTCCCAGTCACTCACTCAGTCACTCATTCACTGATTCACAAGAGGTTTGGTTTTCTAAGGGGTTGCAGCTATAGAAACTCATGTCTGGTCTAGTTTGGCTTTTAAGTTCTGAACAAACTGAAGAAAAAAATCTTGGGCTAATTTAAACCAGTCCTAATAGGCAGCCTGTGTGGGGATATAGATCTAGGCCTCACATAGCATCCTTCCCTTATTGTCAGACTTCCAAGCAGTAAAACTGCAAGAGTGGAAAGAACTAGAGGATCATGTGAGACAACTGACAGAGTTGAGAAGACAAGTCCTGAAGTACTGACTTTCCAAAGGAGACCTGATTCCCACAGTAACAGTCAAGAGGGTAATACTTGGTGTGCACTCTACTGAAATCCAAGTTGCCACAGTGCAAATGTCTGCCATGAAGACATTTCTGAAGCACTGAATGTACTGGACTTACAACATTCACTGGTTGCAGGTTAACCAGATGATGGTAAATGATAATGCAGCTGGAAAATCCAGTTGGAAAGTGCTCATTTAGGAAATGCAAGCCCTTTTCACCATGGAACAAAGGATATGAATAACATTTTTATCTTACTAAACTCATGCATCTATTCCAGGTAACACCTAAACTAATAGTGAACATATAGAGTATGAAGGGCTCCTTTTTCTCCCGTGGCATCTTGTACAGCAAAAAGTACTGGAATATGGAATGAAATGGTATATGAAAAACTTTGAAATCATCTTATGAAGAAAGTGAATCTTCATCCTGAAGGATACCTTGGAAAAGACCAGATACTCCAACCTTCACATTAGGCCTAGAAATGAGATACAATTTATCAAGTTAATGGCCATCAAGAAGTGTCTACTAAGATATGAACTTTAATTCCACTGAGCAAGCAAGCTCAAATGGCTGAAAAACAAGTCTCTCACTTATGAAATGTGGATCCAATGAAGCAGAGGACATTCTGAAAAGGGGGAGAGAGAGATAATATTCCTTTAAGAAGCTTCTTTAGCAGCTAGTGCTGGATACAACCTTGCACTCTAAAGGGTCATTATGTGTAGACAGAGCTTACAGATACACTTTGATCATAGAATAACTGATGCCCCAATCTTACAGGTGACTAAAATAAGTCAAGATCACCTGCAAGCTGCTACAGTAAAGTACCCAGGGTACCATTCCATCTAAACTAAACAAAGTTTTCACTGGCAGACAAATGCCTGCTAATTGCAATGGATTCTAGTAGCTGGAATGACTTATGGGACCTTGGCAAGAACATCCAATTTGTCAAGTAATTTAAGGAGAAGCCAAGTCTGGAGGTGCAACATTTTACTGATCCAGCCACGATGGACATTCCTTCTTAAGTCTGAGAAAAGTTTCTGCATATGTTGGGGTGCTGGAGTGCTTAAGAACATGCTTTTCTCACCCAATGAGAATGAATGGGCAATGAGAATGACTACTGGTCTTTCCACCTTGAATTTTGTGATGAGATGTGGAATCATATGGAATTACAACAATGTACACAGGAACTACCCACACCATGAAATGGAGAATATATCCACGGCTACCTCTCCCTCTTACCTTATTTAACTCAGAGAGATGAGTTTGTTTAATCAGGTTGTAAATAAGTCCACATTTAGTGTGTCCAACTTCCAGAAGCTTCAGACCAGATATGTCTTGCAAATCTGCAGGATCTGTAGCAGACTGGAAGAGTAGCTCTCAGTCTTTGCCAAGTCATGAACTTCTTCAAGAATATGAGATATATTTCCCTGCCTGTGCACAACCATTAGATGTGCATAATATCCTTGCAGAATGGGTAAAAAGTGTGCATTTTGTTTGTTTAGCTTAAGCACACAACAGACTGGATGCCTGACATGAATGATCAAGTAACTATCTCCAAGACCTTTAGGGCCATGAAGAATTAGTTATCTGCTACAAGTGAATTATGTGGAATTGCTGTCCAGGGGAGCTACACTCCTTGCACCATGTTTAGTCATAAGTGACGTCCTTGAAAAGCATACTTTATCAAAATCTGTAAACAGGTGTGGATGCAGGAAAGGTCGTAAAAAAAGGTAAATGGAGATGGTCCACCACCACAAGCCTGTTATCAGAGTTGTCGGGGGTTACCTCGTTGTTCACTTTAAAACCCAAATTCTCAGGCATACAAATGGTAACAAGAAGACTGCAGCAGACAATTACTCCTAGCAGGAGCAGAACCCATTATACCTGCACACAGTCGGCCAAAGTCATAACCTTCTGGGTCCAGTCCAAGTGTAGAAATGAACATGAAACACTGTACAGCTTAACACACATAAATATTACCCTCTGAAAAGAAGCCACACACAACTTTTAATTTATTGTAACACCAGGAATTGTAGTAAAGGAAGTATCCATTTCAGGGAAATTTCCATACAGTTCCTAAGCACAGCCATCAGGAGCCAGCTGTCCCTTTAGGGAAACATGGAGATCATTCACTCATACGGTATTGCCTGCAATGGCCAATACCTTTGTGAAGACTTCTGGTGCAGAAGATTATAAGACATTGAAATGAAAGCAATGTCAACCAGAAATGAATTACTGGAAAACCTTGGGTGGGCCATATATACTGTTATTATAAAAGGCTGCCATTATGTCCAATGACACCATCAACGTGTCCTGCAATTTAACCATTGTGAACCAGATGTATTGCATGAAGCAGCATATGAGAAGGAAATTCTCCATCTCCTTCATGACCTCACAAAATTAGATTAAAATGTCCTCTCCTGCTATGAAACCAGAAAAACATCTACCAACCATAAAATCGGGGCCTGTCCAAAGAGATCCAAGACAGATCAGTCCACCAGAGGAACTCTTTCAGATGAAGACATGTGATCCCCATGGTGCAATGCAAACTACATTGAATTTGTCACATCATCCTTTTAATATTCGGTACACACACACACACACACACACACACACACACACACACACACACACACACACACACACACACACACACACACACACAAATCTATAACATACTAAAACATCCAGCCACTGCAACATACAGACACATATTCTACCACATGCTCCAGAATATATTTCAGTTATTGAAAGCATCTCTAATCTTGAAGAGGAACTACTCCAACTAACAAAACGCTCATTAATTTATTAATTACAATCGTACTACTGTCTCTGTCATACCCAACATCCTACTACTCCCCCTTCATTCAAACTTCCTCACACCTACCTCTTTGATTACATTTATATAAAATGCCTATGAGTTAACAGCAACCAATTCCCCACCTTATACAACTACACATAAATGTTTACCTTTTCAAGGTTGCCTTCATGACACTGTTTGAAATACAACTCACACTACCGTGAACCAAATACAACCTTTTTTCTTCCACCCACATCCTACCATGATGCACCATACTTCTGTGTGGGGACATTCACCCAAAATTTAGTCCAAGATACAACTTAACTTTCTTATATTTTAAATCACACAACAAAGCTCCTCGAAAACTTCTCAACATCAATCTAAGACATATGTGCATTAAACTCACAGACCTACATACATGGATTTATGAACACTCCCCACATACCTTTCCATAACTAAAACGTGGCTATAAAACGTGGCTAAAACTAGAAAACAAAAATGAAGAAATACTTCTTCCAGGCTACAGTACAGCATGCACTGAAAGGAGAGGTAGAAAAGGAGGTGAGTTAGCCATTTTTTACCCTAACACATTTCAACTCAGCCACTACCAACACACCACTCCCCAAATCAGTAATGCTGAATTAATTATCTCCTTCCTCAGACTTAACTATAAAAGCATTTGTTTAACTGCACTATAGATTCCCCTATCAGTGTAGCTAGGGTAGGTTGAAGGGGACAACTGCCCCAGCTACAAAGTGATGGGAGGCAAAATTGGCTGATCCTAATTACTTTTTAATGTATACCGTCTTTTAAAAGCTAGTATTACATTTGCGATCAACCCTGAGCACTTTAGCACTCTGAGTGAGGTCTAAACTGTAGTAGCAAACTGCTTGCTACATTCTAGCAAACAGTTTGATACAGTTTAAAAGTAAACAAAAGCACTGTGGCTCTCTGTGTGCAGTATAAACTGTAGCAACTGTGTGCTATATTTGTAGCAAATAGTTTGCTACAGTTTAAAAAGTCAAAAGATTTGTTTCTTTTGTTTTTATTCCATACATTGTAAAAATTTGTAGCAAGCAGTTTGCTACAGATCTCTTTCTTTTATTTTTTTTTTAACTAAAACTCAAGGATCGTATCACTCCATGTAGGATATAAACTGTAGCTACTACTTGCTAAATTGTTCCAAGCAGTTTCCTAGAGTTTAAAATAAAGATACAAAATCAAACATCACCAAATAATTTAACTCCAACTTTATTAGTTCAGCCTCTTCCTTACTCAATAACCAAAATAATACCCAGAGCACAATCCAACCTTTAATATCCTAATAGTCTCTCTCTCTCTCTTTACAGTCGGCCCCCACCACAACCATAAAGAAAATTTTCCTCAAGCTAAAACTCACCTCCCTAGCACTAGACAACCTACCAGACAAATATCTAAAAATCACAGCAGAGGTCATAGCTTATTCTGTCTGTATTCACATAAACCATCTAGCAGTAAATCTTGTATAGTTCTTTTACGAAAAAAATGTTACCTCCTCCTCAACCACAAAGGTGTTCATTCAATGGCTTGAGTTAACAACAAACAATTAAATAAAACTAAAGTACATCAGAATTGTACATACTTTACTCTTCTTGGTACTTTATCAAACTTTACACAGAAATAAACTTAATGCAAGTAGTGTTTTTTTGTATGATTATGTTAATTTGTTCTTTGGTCTCAAAGAGCTTTTCTGACTTCTCCAGTACCACCCATGTCATTTTTAGTACTGCTGTCAGGAAAAAGAAAATGGCCTACTCTTTTCCCTAAGGCTATAGGTTGAGTCCAAATTTCTGTTGATGACACCCAACTGAAACCATGGTAAACATGCTTTTTCAATGCTTGTACTCTTCCAATAACCTTGAAAATTAACCACTGGCATATCGTTTAGCAGTGGTTCAGTTAATGAGGTGCTGAAAACAAGTGTCATTCACTTAAAAACAAACAGCCCACAGTTCTTTTTCAGGCAGTTTTTATTTGCCTCTCAACTCCATTTATAAACCCAAATGCAAGCCTAGAATACAACCTCCAACATTAGGCCCACAACCTATCCAGTGTCCAGCAATCCTCATTTCCCAAGAAAAGTAATGGTGAGTGCTTGCTTTAGAAATTCCGTGATAGACTACCACCAAGGAGTTACTGTCAAAACCATCAGGTATGCTAATATTCTGGCACACATTTTGAAAAAATCAGAAGGAAAAAGGTCCCCAGCTTAAAGAGAAACCATCCAGGTGATGCATCAGATGAGAGAAACAGACGAACAATTATAGCATGGCCACCCTGTCTTCACAATTCAGTATTATAAATGCACTCTGTATAAAATGTCCTGCTGATCACACCTTCTGGCAGGTCTGAGGATCTGTTATGCAATCTTTGCATTTCCTGTCATTTTACAGTTCCTAGCCCATGGCATCAAATGCAGCACCCAGAAATGCACTCCCAATAATCTCCTTCCTCTAGTTATTTTTAAGTTTAGATTATGAAGTCTAAGCCATACATACCTCACTGAGGTACTATGGGTACTGCAAGTACTCAGTGTGCATAAAGGACAAGTACTTTAAAAGTGACTAACAATGCATGTAATTAAACAGCAGGGAAGCTTTCTCTCTGTCTCACATACGTGCACACACACCTGACAGCCTGGGAAGATATGATCGACAGACCACGATGCTTTGCCAGAGATGACCTGCATCTGTCTCCCTTGGGCTTCAGGTTTCTGGCAAAGGCTCTTGCTTATCCCACAGTGCCTTTTTTAGGCAATGCCATGAGGTCAAAATGACCAACATGAAAATTTCATCAAAACACAAATTAAGGATCATGCTGCTAAATTCTAGGAGTCTAAACATGAAACTACACTCATTGCAAGCATTCTTAACCCTGGAAGATGCTGAAATTTGTGCAATCACAGAAACCTGGTTCAAAGCTGCAGAGAGCACCCCAGCCCCACCAGGTAATTTACTCATCCTATCATACATTCAGACCCCAAACCGTGGGCAGCAAAGCAAAAGCAGATGGGGTAGCAATATATATAAAAGACATACACACCTTCAGGCTGGTCAAAAAGTATGATGCACAGGAGACACTCCAAGTGCAGTTAACCACTGACAGGACCCCTATTCAATTCACAGCTAGCTACAGGCCCCCAACTTTAACTCAAGATACCCACTCCACCTATCTGGACCTCTTCAAATCTATCAAGATTCAACCCTTTACCCTGATCCTAGGCAACTAACCATCCAATCATAGATTGGAAGAATTAGTCATGCCAAAACACAAATGCCCAGAGATTCTTTGATTTTGTCAATAAAAATGCCTTGTACCATCTGGTCAACACCCCCACAAGAGATGATAATATCCTGGGCTTGGTATTAATCAAAATGAGTAACCACTGCAGCAGCCTCAATGTCATCCTCCCTGGTAAGATCCAACCACAAAGCTATCACTTTCAAAGTCACCATTTCCCCCAACCCCCCCCCCCCCAGCTAGGGTCAAACAAAAAAAACTTTCCAAAGATGATTACAACCTCCTGAGGGAAGGTATAAACAGCTTCACAGCCTCCTCACCCTCCATAGGAACTGGCATAAATGTCTAAACCTACACCAAAGTACTGTACAAGCATTTATATAGCTGCATGGAATCAGGAGTACCCGACAGGACAAAATCCTCCTCCTCCAGGAAGAGTAAACCTACCTGGTTGACATCTGCAATAAATGAACTCTATAATAAAAGGAAAAAAAATTGCTGTCCTGAATCAAGAAGGAGCAGGTGCCTAATTGAAAGCAAGCTCTCCTTAGCCTGAACAAGCAAATAAGAGCACTATTCGAGTCCAAACTGGCCACATCTACTAAAGGCAGTCATAAGGCCTCCTTCACATATGTCCACAATCTCAAAGGAAGCACTCCAATCTGCTCAGAACTGGTGGTCAAGGACAGCACATACACAAATGCCATAGATATAACCAACCTGCTGGCAGACAGGTTCAGTGAAAACTTCACACCTCTGTCCCCACATCAGTAAATCAGGACATCCCCAGCACCTGCCCCCTCCCCTTATCTCTGTGGAGCAAGTCATCACTGCCCTCTCAAAGGCAAAAAAAAACAGCCTCTATGGGACGCAACAACATCTCAGGCTGAATCCTACATGGACTCAGGCAGGAAAATGCAGCACCATTAGGCACCCTATTCAACCAAAGCCTGAGTACTGGCTTTGTCCCAGCCGACTGGAGGACAGCCACTGTCATCCCTTTGCACAAAGGTGGACTGTCCACTGACCCAGGAAATTATAGACCCATCAACCTAACTAATCTGATCTTTAAGGTCATGGAAAGGATTATCATGGACCTCATTAACAAGGACATTGGTAAGCTCCAAACACTCAATCCCACACAGTTTGGCTTCATTAAGGGGAGGTCATGCCCATTAAACTTGGCTGACTTCTTTGAGACTGTCAACAACGCCATGGACAATGGGAAGACAGTGCACACCACCTACTTTAACCTGGCCAAAGCCTTCAATACTATTCCCCACTCGGGTATAATAGATAAACTCTCTCAACTAGGCATCAATCCATATGTTATCAGATGGGTAGCAAATTAACTCACTGATAGAACCCACCTAGTCAAAATATGGGAAACTACCTTAAGCAGTAGACCCGTAATGACCGGTGTACCCCAAGGATCAGTCTTGGGCCTCTGTTGTTTGGGATACACCTTTCTGAGGTGCAGGCCAAAACCAATGGGCTATGGCTGACCAAGTCTGTAGATGACTGCAAGCTGGGCACTGTCATCAATTCCCCTAGTGAATCCCCCTAGTGTGGACATCCTCCAAGAGGGTCTCACCCAAACAAATGACTGATGTCAGAAACATGACCTCAAACTGAAAGCCAAAAAATGCATAGTCACCCCTTTGGGGAGAGTGATGTCCTCACAAATTATCACATTAATAACAAGGTCCGAAGCATGCAATTAGTCATGAGGGACTTGGGCAAAAGGCATTGAAGGCATTGGCAGTTTGCTTGGGATTCTCCTGGTCTGTGCCTTGTGGGTTTGGTGTAATGGATTGACCTGGGTGTAGTAGTTGGTTAATACTTGCCCAGAATTTTTGTGGTTTATTATGGTGAGTCTGCTCGAATTGTAGGTAGTCATTTCTTTTATTAGACAGTATAGCTTTTTTAGCGTCATTTCCCAGCTGTCTGAAGTTTTGTTGGTCTACAGGGCTTTAGTCATTCGTCATTTAGTCCAGTATTGATTTTTTGCTTGGTTTCTTTTGAAAGCCATGAGGCAGATTTAGTCCGAATTCTGATAGAACGGGTTGGTGCATGGTGGTCTAGTATGACTAGGAATTTAGAATTGAAGTATTTAACAGCTTTAAGGGAGACCAATCACATGCTCTAAGTTCGCTTTGGAAGAGATCAGGGTTAAAGTTTTTCTTGGTCCTAATTGTCCTGAATGTGGTTGGGATGGGTAGATTGGCCTTATGCCTGATGATGTATGTGAGTGGTCATTTACATCATCAGGGAGGGTTCCAACTTCATATGTCTGGGGATGATTATTTATGAGAATCCAATCTAAGGTACTTTTTTTCTTATTAGGCTTGTTTATCCTGGTAGAGGAGGTAATGGTTTGAGAAAACACATACAGGTTAATATGGGTGGTAGGGTGGCTACTGCTACAGCACTTCCAAACAATGTTAAAATCACCTAGGATTATGGTTTCTTGGGGGAAGTTTTGAGATAGCCAGAAAAGGATATCTTCTAAGGTGGCACCGTTATTACCAGGAGGTAGATAGATACAGATGATATAAATGGATTTGAATGGATGGATTGGAAAGGATGAGAGGTAAGGAGGGCTGTGCTGAACTGCTCCTTTAGTCTGGATCCAGGAACAACACCTTTTCCACTTGTCAGCATAGGATTTTCTAGTACTGGTTTGTCTGGCTTCATGTATCTTCACGTATGACATCCAGTACCTGCTTTCTTAGGCTGGCCACTGGAGGAGAAGTCGAGGAATAAGCCAGGCTGCAAGGTTCAGGGTCTGCAACTGCGGATGCAAGAACTGTCTCTCCTGCTGAGTCAGGAGAGTTGGGATCTGGGGGAGGTGCCATAGAGGCAACGGTGACAGACTGCACAGTAGTGGGTACCAGTGTTGGCGTGGCGAGGGGGAAATACATAGATTGAGAGGTTTGCCCACTGGAAGGATAGGGCATCCACTTTCCAGGCCTTGCTGTGAGGTTCCCTGGTGCAGAATTTGCTGTGCTGGTGGTTGTAGGGGGAGGCAAATAGGTTCACCTTCGGGGTACCCCATTTCTGGGTCACAAGGCTGAAGGTGTTGTGGTTTAATTGTCACTTGTGTGGGTCTAGAAGATTTCTGCTTAAGTTTTCTGCCAGAGAGTTTTGGTTGCCTGGCAGGAATTGAGCTTGCAGGTGAATATGAATGGCTGAGGCAGTGTTCTAAAGGGTCACAGCTAGCCTGCAGAGTGGGTAAGAGTAGGTTCCCCCCGTGCTTGCTGATGTACCACATTCACTGTGGTGTTGTTGGTTTTGACTAGTAGAGGCCCCGGAGAGAGTAGGGATCTGAAAGCTGTCAGAGCATGCTGAACAGCTAACATCTTGAATTTGATTTGGGCTCAAGTGGTCCAGAATGCACCTGCAGTCCAGATGTGCACCCCAGGCATAGTCTAATGCATCTGTGGTTAGGGTCAGGGTGGCATGGGGTTGTGAAAAGGGAAGTCCCTTGTTGTGGTTGCATGCTGCTGCCCACCAAAGAAACTCTTTCCTTAGACAAGGTATCATAGGTATGACAGTTTCCAGGTCCTGAGAATGCTGTTACCAAAGACTTTTTAAGTACCATTGAAGTTTCCTCATATGCAGTCTGGCATATGGAATTATTGGAATGCAGGAGGCCATGTGTCCTTGTGGATAACTGGATTCTGGTGAGCAT
This sequence comes from Protopterus annectens, assembly GCF_019279795.1. NCBI lineage: Eukaryota > Metazoa > Chordata > Ceratodontiformes > Protopteridae > Protopterus > Protopterus annectens. Next base: position 1,474,397,965 of record NC_056733.1, on the reverse strand, counting down.
TTGAGAGAAGTAGCCTGTCAGACAGGCTTGTTTTTCTGGAGTACGGAAAGCCATCTGGGATGCTGTGACCAAGCTTGCTCCCAGAAATACAATTTTTTGACTGGGGACTAGTTTGGGTTTCTTTTCATTGATAGCGTACCCCAGGGAGGTTAGAAGGTCCTTTACAAATGTCAGGTGCTGCAACAGCTTTTCCTGATTGTCTGCCTGAATCAGGCAATCGACCAAGTAGGGGTAAATTTGAATATTTCTGTGTCTGCAATAGGCAATGGCAGGAGCCAGGTATTTTGTGAAAACTCTGGGAGCAGTGGATAAGCCAAAGGGAAGTACAGAGAACTGATAATGCATAGATCCTGCCCTGAAACATAGATATTTCTTGCAGGAGTCCCAGATTGGGATGTGCAGATAGGCTTCCTTTAGGTCCAGGGTGGCTAACCAGACATCTTGGACAGCACAGGGAGAAGCTGCTGTAGGGTGAGCATTTTGAATTTTGGTACCACTAGGAAGGTGTTTAGAATGGATAGATCTAAGATTGGGCACCAAGTGCCCTCTTTTCTGGGTACCAGGAAAAGTCTGGAATAAAAACCTTGGCCTATCTGTTCTGCAAGAACAGGCTGAATTGCCCTTATGGAGAGAAGGGACTGAACTTGGTTTTGTGCATCTGCCCACTGGTTTGGAAAAAGGTCTGGGAACCCTTTTGGGGTTGGCAGTGTGTGGAAATAAAATTTGTACCCCCGAGATACTATGTTGAAGACCCATCGATTGTTGGTGATAGAGGTCCAGTTTTTTGCATGGTGGACAAGTTTTCTTCTTAGGGGCACGAGCAATTGGGCAGAGGTGAGGGGAGGAGTTGAGAAGTCATTGTGAATTCTTTCCATAAGGGGTGGCTTAGCAGTCCCTGTTTTAGAAGTGGAGGCACTCCATAGCTTAGATCTCTGCATATCCTGAGACTGTAGTTTTGAGGGGCAATGTTTTGAGGGGCAATGCCTACCAAATCTTGGAGGCTGCATTTGCAAAAAATCTTTGACTGTCTGCATAGACTTAGCTTTTTCTTCCATCTTTTTTAAAACCTCTTCTGCTATAATGCCAAACAGATTGTCATTGTTCAGAGCTGCATCCAATAATTTTGATTTGACATGGTCTGGCAAGGTCTGCTCCTTAAGCCAGGCATACCTTTTAAGTACAGAACCTGTAACTGCTGCCCTGCAAGATGCTTCTAGGGCATCAAGCCCAAATTGCAGGGTATGCTTGCTGACTTGGCTTGCAGAATGCATAAGCTCCTGTAATTCTTTATTTTCTGCACAGTCAGGGAAGGTAGATAATTTTTGCTTAATAAGTTCCATAGTATGTTGCTGGTATTTCAGCATCTGGAACCGACAATTTAATGCTCTAATGGCAAGAGTTGCAGAGGTGTATACTTTTTTACCCCATCTGTCTAAAGCTCAGGAATCCTTGTTCGAGGGGGTGGAATTCTTAGCTGTAGTTGCTTTTATTCCTTTAGGTCCTTGGGAGAAGGATTTTTGAAAATAAACTTGTGTGAGTCAGGGAATCTGTAGTACCTGTCAGGTAAAGTATCAGGAGTTAGACTGGATTCCATAAAGACTTCATCCACAACATCCAGAACAGGAGGGATAGCTATGCGTCTGTGCTGTGGTAAATCTAAAAATTCCCTGAGTCTCTTTTTGGAATGGATTCCTCTGCCTCTGAATCCTCATAGGCAGATAAGGGCATGTCTTCATAATCAGAAACCTCAGAGTCATCGGACTCTTGGTCAGATAAAGCTGCTGGGGACAAGTCTCTTTTTCTTTTAGCAGGGGAAGGCTGGCTTCCCCTAATCAGCATGACAAGGTCTTCTGCCATTTTAAGCATCTGTGATTGTGGCAAGGAAGCAGGTGCTTGAGTTCGGGTCGTTGATTTTTTAGGCGTAGCTCGTACTCTTGGCCTTAGAAACTTGTTAGTTTTAGAAAGAACTGAAGATGCAAAAGAAGTTGTCGGCTTGTGTTGAATATCGGTAGTGTGAAGAACTTCCTCAGAAGCTGGTGCCTGCTCAGGGGCTCCGGACACATCCAAGGTAGAGGCATCCACATATTCTGTAGGCAAAGAAGAGTCCTGCGGCATACCGGACTCCGAACAAGTCTCAGTAGCAGCCTGCGAATTCATCTAAGTGGGCATCAGGGGCTGCGAAAGTGCCTCACTGAGTACCGGCGAACTGGCGACTAGCTTAATGGAAGCGTCGCTGGCAATTTTGGACTTGTGCGATCTGTCTGTCTTTATCCTTATGTTTTTTCGGAAGATCGGTAGTCAGATGGCTTACCAAAGCCATTTTGGAGTATGGAGATAGAGAACGAAAGTATTTAGCTACAATAAGGGCCCGACGATGAATAGTTCGGGAGTTGAACAAAGCACAAAACCGGCAGCGAGGTACATCGTAGTCTGGGCCTAAACAGGTGATGCAGTAAGAATGGAAATCTCGGTGTGGTATTTGCTTTCCACAGGCGAGACAATTGTTAGCAAGAAAAAGGATCCCCAGTGAGGTACTTAGCTTTAGAAGACTTCAACTTCAATTTCGGAAACGAAAACTCAGGTAGCGGCCGACCAGCACTCATGCAAAATGCTTCTGCTTCGGGCTCCTCAGCAAGAAAGACTGATGTAATGGCGTTGGCTGCCTGTTTTTATACCACTGACAACCTGACGTCAGTCCTGAAGTGACAGCAACCAATGCAGAAATACTAAGCCTCTGGTATTCAGGTCGACTGAGGGCTACCCCTGGCAGGAATAACCCAAGTGTGATGACTACAACAGTGAAACACGAAGAACATGAAGAAATTGTAGTGCAAGAAAGGTGCTGCTAGTTCTGAGGAGACCTAGGATGCTGGAGTAGCTATACAACTTCAGACACATTTTCTAAATGAATAAGAAGAGATACGAAGATCAGAGAGCAAGATATTTAAGAAGTCAATTGATCTAACTTCTAGATGAATTTATAGCACAGTTTAACAAAGCCTCCTAATAAAGGAAGCAATCAGTCCATGCAGAAAGGCTCATGCTTTGAACTTATATGCAAAGGATTCTGGGACATGGAAAAAATGTTCACAAATGAGCAGACTGATTACAGTACATTACACTCTGCTGTGATCTGTAGATAAAAAAGACTTCCCCAAAATATAAACTATAAGCAGTTAAAGAAAATGTTTCCAAAAACAAACTATGGCCAGTTATAATATGCTATTGTAGTCTTAGTACTGACTGTTCCCCTTAAACAATGTAATGGGTATCCACGAGAAATAAGACTTATTTTATTTCATTTGTTAACCAGGTTAGAGCACAGATTCACATAGACCTTAGTCTCAGCCCTGGAGCACTGTCTGGTTAAATGACTTGCTCAGAGATCCACAGCAGGAAAATGGAAGAAGAGGGAATCAAACCCTGGCCAAAAGGAAGGAGTTAAGCAGCCTAGTGCCTTAATCTTTTGCATTAACTGCTAGAAAAAATACACAGAAAAAAATCACAGCCTTCTCCACCAGCAGTATTTCTAAGTGGCCTCTTATGGCATAACGGCAATTAAAAAATTTTGAAGAATTTGGAGGTCTCTGAGGGGATATGCGATATTAGACTGATATCACAGCTGAGAATTATTTGCCTTTACACACTTTTCAAAATATTTACATAATTCAGTACAAATTGTTCTAACAGTCTCAGTAAAATAAGAGGTAATAAAAGCCTTCCTAACCCCATTTGAGATTCATTTTTATGCATGTTTCTGCTTTTGACTGTCCTCCCCAGAATCTTTTTTTTAGCTATATGGGCAAAGCCAGATCTTTTCCAGTATCCATGTTTCAGGGTTGACCCATAAGTTTACAAACAATGTGGTCATTTTTTGCCACTGGCAACCTGAGTGCAAAAGTGAACCTGTGTACTTGGGGGGGTTGTCATGTATTGAGTTACCAGGTGTGAAGCAGCACTAACTCTTGACTTATCTCTGTAAGACTTAAACATTAAGAACCAGACCTCCCTTGCTGGAATGCAGTTCTGTCCAGAGAAGCCAGATGGCATTAAGCTCACTCTTCAAACTGTGACTTGGAGCTAACTCACATGCAAGAAGGGGCTGGACTCCTCATGCTTAGAAAGAGCTGAAACCTCTTCTGAAAAACAAAATAATTTTTTTTTTATCATGCAAAAATTCATACAGAATCAAAATGTATTTTAAATACTGCAGGAATGTAAGTGATTATGTTATTACCTTGTACCTTACTAGGAGATGCTGTATTATGGTTTTGTACCCAGACATCGAAAGTTGTTGTTCGTCTTTCGGCTTTTCCCGGTAAGGGGTCGTCACAGCGGAACTCCGGTCCGCTAATGATTGGCAGTAGATTATTACGAAACGCCAAGGTGCCAGCTCAATGCCCAACCTTCAACGAAGGCATGCCCATTTACGCACGCATGCCTTTCAAACGCTACCCAACCGCGGGGAGGACATGCAGACTCCACACAGAAGGTACTCCCAAGCCCAGCAGAGAATTGAATGGGAGAACCTCTTGCTGTGAGGTAACAAAGCTACCGCCGTACCATCGTGGCATATCACCCAGACCCAGACATTGAAAGTACAGTTAACAAAAGCAATTTTCCTATATCCTCCCAGCACAGCTGTATTAGCAGAGTAATGACAAAGTACAATCGACTAGAATACTTAGTTCAAAAACAGCTATGTAGTTCTAGGCACTGAGCGTGTCATAAAAAAGCAATGGGATACAGCATTGTCCATTTCATTTCTGCCTTTAAAATCTATCCCTACTTAGTTTCACACAGCAAGATCAAATCAAAGTTAACTAGCAATTTTACACAAAGTCAGGCAATCATTTTAATCTGACCTGCAAATTAATCCAACAAACCTTCTTCCCTCCCTCTCATCTTTTTAGCTGGTACAGGAGCCTGTAGCTACAACAAAAAACTAACAAAACAGATTTTTAAACTGACAGAAATAAGTTTCATGCCTCAGACTGCTAGTTACATATGAAGTCAATCTTGATATTCAAACCAGCTGTAGTGCATACAGGGATAAAGTCCCCTGTGACCCAGGTGATCAGAATTTGATTAGTGGCTCTGGCACCTGACAGTGCTGGCCAGGGAGGATGGGAGTAAGCAACTGCTGCTGCTTCACTAGGATTGGGAGAGGGAGGGGACTCTGGGACACCATGTGGGTGACATCTAGTGGGAGCATTAGGTGTTGCACTCTGGAGCATAAGCATATAACTTCTTTGCATATGCATGTAATTGGGTGAGTTTGCAAAGGTGTGTTCCTTAGCTGCGGTGGTGCAGCGGTTAGCGTTGTCGCCTCACAGCAAGAGGCTCTCCCATTTGATTCTCGGATGGAGCGCCTTCTGTGTGGAGTCTGCATGTCCTCCCCGCGGTTGAGTGATGTTAAAGACATGCAGGTAGGTGCGAGCGTGAATGGGCATGCCTTCTTTGAAGATTGGGCGTCAGGCTGGCAACTCGGCACCATAAAAATCTACTGCCAGTCATGAGCAGACCTGAGTTCCGCTGTGGCGACCCCTAACCTGGAAAAGCCAAAAGCAAAGGTGTGTTCCTTAGGGCCAGCAGCTTACAGAAAAGCTGAGAGCCACAGTGGTGGGAGAGGCTACCACACAATGGGAGGGATATGTTGCTCCACAGGACCTGCAAGCTGGCCTGATCTTTAGCATCCATCTCTCATCACTCGGGAATAAATGGGCCAAATAGGCTACATAGGCAGGAATGAGTGGGCCATAAGGCTCTCATTTAGCCAATAGATGCACAGCTCTCACACCGCATAATGAATGGTTCACTTGGGTACAGGCAGTGGGGCCATATTGCTGCACCTGCAGAAAAGGGCATAGGAAAAAAACTGATTTGACACTGATTTCACCACACTGCAAAAACAAGCAAAAGAAGTGAATAACATAATCCAAAAAGGACCAGAGCTTCAAGGTCATACAACCTCAGAAACAAAGAAGCACCTCGCCTTTCCCCAAGCAGGTATGACATCTATGTTATAGTAAAGTTGTATGTATGGGGAAAGGGTTTGTTTCTTACATGGAAAGGGTAAAGGGATTGCAGGATAGCAAATGGTAATGTTTTAACTTTATAACATTTTTTTTTTTATTTCAGCATTATATTGCTACTTTGACCTTTTACCTTTTCAGTGCATTTCAGTTCAGTCATATCAAAATCAGGATTCTCAGTGGCTAGAATAAAATAAATAACAAAAAAGGAAGAAAAAAAAGCATCTAACACAACAGCTCCCGATGAGTTTGATGAAATTAATCAAATGAATGTTCAGCTGAAACAGCTTGGCTGAAAAATAAATTCAGCTAGATGTTTAACCATGTTCAGTCATGAAGAGCAAAGCAGCCCCCTCTCAACAATGCCATGTGGGAATCTAGGACACCTGCACCTTCCCACCATGTGGGAATCTAGGACACCTGCACCTTCCCACAACTAATATCATAAATTTCAGGGTCACTGCACCTTGGGGGAAAGGAAGCATCCTTAAATATTAGCAACCCTGTTAAAGAAACTAGTCATTCAGTTTGTTATATATAATTGGAAGTCATACACAGCAACTTCAGAAACTGGATGTCTCCAGTACTGACCATTCCATTTAAACTCAAATCACAATGTGGCTGTCCCTAAGTAGTATCACATGGACAAGATGTGGAACAGTGTCAAAATACCAACAGGTTCACAGGTGTGTACTAGGCTAATGGCCCTGGAGCCTTGACAAGCCTAGCCCATGGAAGTGCCCTGGCATCATGCTGCCCAACGTTAGTTCCCAGTGCCTCTATCAAGTAGAGCCACTGGAGTGATCCCCAGGGTGACCTTTCTATTACCCATTCACTCATCAAGATTTCTCTTGAAGAGGGACAGGGAGGTGCTCTGCATGACATGTATGAGAAGTCTATTCCAGAGCATGGGCAGTCTTCTGGGTGAGGAACCTGTCCCTCCAGCATGTTCTGTTGATTGTGGTAATGAGGTTGAGGTCTCTGGAGCATGTGGTGTGGAGGGATTAGGATTTCTTTAGATGTAGCATTTCTAACAGAGCTGGGTCAGACATGGCTTTGTAAGTCAAGCAGAGATCACCTCTAAGTAGGCGATATGAGACAGAGAATAGCTGGAGTCTTTTGAGTCTGCCCATCTGTGGCTTCTCCAGCTGTTGCAGGTGTCTAGTGAGGTACATGCCAAATGGGGCATTATACTCAATGACTGGTCTAATGAGGGAAGAGTAGAGAGGTATGATGACCTTTCTTCCTGAATGCAAACCCTTGGTAACGAGATGTGCCACATAGAAGGACTTTCTGACCACAGTGACAATTTGGTGGTCGAAGGAGAGGTTGCTGTCAACCTGCGTCCCCAGATCTCTTATAACACCTTCAGTGTTCAGTGGTCTCCCACTGATGTGGTAATTAGTGGGAACTGAGTTTTTACTAAAGGGGAATGATGATATTTTTTGGCATTAAGCTTAAGGCCATGGTTTCAACACCAGTCATTGGTCTCAGTGAGGCCTTTCTGTAGGATGTCTGCATCACTTTGGGAGTTAATAATGTCTCCCAGCTTGCAGTCATCTGCAAACTTGGTCAGCCAGAGTCCCTTTGTGTTGGCCTGGAGGTCTGAGAAGTAGATGCTGAACAGGAAAGGATGCAGGACTGATCCCTGTGGGACTCTACTCATGACTGGTTGGTAGTCTGACTTGGAGTCTACTACTTCCACACTGTGTTTTATCTGTGAGCCAGTTTGCAACCCACCTAGTGATATAGGGTTTGATGCCTACTTTGGTGAGTTATTCAATAATTCCCGAGTGAGAAATGGTATCAAAGGCCTTGGCCAGATCAAGGTAGGCTGTATGCACTGTCTTACCTTCATCCACAGCCCTGGTGACTGACCCAAAGAAGTCAACCAGGTTGAGCAGGCATGATCTCCCTTTCAAAAAGCCAAATTGCATGGGGTCTAGAGTTTGGAGATTTCCTACATCTTTGCTAATCAGGTCCATGATGATGTGCTCCATAGCTTTACATATCAGACTTGTCAGGCTAATGGGGGGATAATTCCCAGTGTCTGTAGTGTCCCCCCCTTATGGAGAGGGCTGACTGTAGCAGTGTGCTACTTGGTATGGACAAAGCCTAAGGTGAAGCTGTGACTGAACAGGGCACACAGATGTGATGCCAGTTTGCTTTGTAGTTCATGTAGAACACAGCCAGGGATATTATTGGGTCCCATGGAAGCTGTATTCTTGGCCTTGGACAATGCATCTTTAACCTGTGCTGCAGTAATGCTGGGTGCCTGGCATTCTTCCGGTATTGTGATTGGTCCTTTGGGGGGGGGAGAGGGGTAAAGCTGGCACTGAATCTGTCGGCCAGTATGTTGGCAGTATCTGTTGGCTCAGTATAGGAGGTAGCATTGTGCAGTAACTCAGAGCAAATCTGGGTATTGCCATGGACGTTCTTGCTATAACTATAGAAGGCTTTGTGATTGTTTTTAGTGTCTGCTGCAGTTCTGCCTTCATAGCTGGCTTTAGAGGATTTGATGAGGGATCTCAACTTTTTGTTGAGGCTAATAAGGGAGTTTTTCCAGTCTTGGCACTTCACCTTTTTCTGCAACAGTTTCTTCCTTCTGTTGTAGAGTTTATTAATGGCAGGGGACCACCAGATTGCCATCCTTTTTTTGGAGGAGAGCATCTTGGTTCTGTTGGGTATGGCTAGTTCCATGCATTTATGTACATGTTCGTACAGTGCACTGGTGTATGATTCGGCAGTCATGCAGCTATTTTCCATTGGCATGGGTGCCGTGAAGTTAGCCACCTCTGTTTTTAGGAGGCCAAAGTCAGCTTTGGAGAAGTTTTTCAAGGTGGTTACCTTTGCAGGGGGTGTGGGTGAGATGTCAATTTCCATGGTGATTAGCTTATGGTCAGATCTGACCTGGGAGGGATTGACTACTGGTGTAGAGCAATTTTCACCCATGTTAGTAATAACCAGGTCAAGGATGTTGCTTCCTCTAGTGGGGGTCAGAATGAGCTGGTCCTGGGCATTGGAACTGATAAATTCCAGGAAGTGTTGGACCAGTGTATTGGTGCTTGAGTAGTTCTCCCAGTTGATGGAGGGGTAGTTTGAAGTCTCCTAGTATGAGTGTTAGGTTGGACCTTTATAGATTCCAGGGTGCTTAGGAATGCTTAAGAACATAGTTGGGGACCTATAGCAGGCTATGACATGGATCGCCATCTTACCCAATGTTAGTTGTACCTGAAGTATCTCAGATGCGTTATGCTGGGCTACTAGTCTGGAGGTGTGCATATCCTTTATGAATATGGAGACACCACCACCTTTGGAGCTACAGTCCATGTTTTGGGGCTGAAAGGTGTGGAACAAGTTATACCCTGGTAGCGCAGGGGTGCTTTTTGCCACTTTCAACCAGGTCTCCGTTACAGCACAAATGTCGATGTTCTCCATTTTGAGGAGTGCTTCAAGCAAGTCTATCCTGAGATTTAGACTTCTGACTTTGAGCAGCATGACCCTCAGACTGCATTTAGTTATAGCTGTTAGGATGGTAATTTGATCTTTGGAACACCACCTAAATAAGAAAGATTAACAAATAATGAAAAGAACAAAAAAAATCACAGATTCCAAGCAGATATGGAAATGTGATACTGAAATTACCTGGACATAATGGACACATTTTCTTTTCCAGTTTGTTTGCCACCTTACAACAAACCCCCTAGTTCAGAAGGCAACCTCATCTCTTTCAACTGGTGCTAGAAAATATTAGCCAACAGCATCACCCCCCATCACCATCTACCTCTGTTCAGTTGCCTTTTTGCTAAACTCTATTATTAATAACTCAAACATCTGCTTTTTCTTACTTGACTCACTCTTTCTTGTTTTACCACCCCCTACCATTATTTTTATTTCTCTCTCTTTTTTAGACATTACCATGTTAACATCTTATGCATTACAGTTATTTAAAACAGCATGGTAGATGTTTAAATACACTACTATCTATAACAGAACACATAACCCTTTTCTACTGTATTAATACTCTGCACCTACATACCCACCCCAGTATGTACATTTTTCCATATGTTACACAGCAGGCTGCAGGCCTCTCACCTTAATTCTGTGCTTACAAATGTATTATAGCTATAACCCATGCCTGGGTGTGGGTAATGCTGGATTTACCCACGGTTGGCGTGGTTTGGTCACGAGGGCGAAGCCCGAGTGGCCAAACAAAGCCAACCGTGGGTAAATCCAGCATTACCCACACCCAGAAGTGGGTTATTGCTATTATACAATGACATTATTTAAGAAAAAAAATAATTACTTTTCTTAAATAATGGCATTGTATAATGCCTCCTTGCTATCCTTCCTCAGCTGTCTGGTATTTTGCGGCAGTTCTGATGTACTGCGCATGCATATGCCTATGCAGTACATCAGAGCTGTGGGCAAAAGCAATGGAGAAAACAAGATCTCCATTGCTTTTTACTGTTTCGCTATGTTAAATGGGTTTAACATAGCGAGACAGCTTTAAAAAAAGCAACAGAGAATCTCCGTTGCTTATTTTAAAGCTGTCTCGCTATGTTAAACCCATTTAACATAGCGAGACAGTTTTGAAAAAAGCAACGGAGAAAGCAAGATCTCCGTTGCTTTTTACAAACTGTCTTGCTATGTTAAATGGGTTTAACATAGCGAGACGGCTTTAAAATAAGCAACAAAGATCTCCGTTGCTTTTTTTAAACCTGTCTCGCTATGTTAAACTCCTTTAACATAGCGAGACAGTTTTAAAAAAGACTTATACTAATGGAAAAAGTCTGGGTGACTGGACCTTTTTCCATTAGTATAAGTTGATTTACAACGTGCACGCTGACCAATCAGCGTGCACGTTTTGGAATATTAATGGGGGGTCATGGTATAATGACAAATAACACATATGGCATTTTGGACATAGTGCATTACTTTTTATTTACCTGTTTTAATACTTGTGACGCCAATATGCAAGGTTTTTGCACAATTTGGAATTTTTAAAGTAATGAAGCATTCCTCTCTGAGACTCCACTGAAAACAAAACTTGCCCAGTCACACTATCCAAAACAAAAACAAAACAAAACAAAAACAAAAAAGAAATAAAAAAAAAAAATATATATATATATATATATATATATATATATATATATGTATATACACATACAAACATGGGTCCACTTTGTAATTTCGAAATACTGAAGGAGTGCGAAATTCAAAATACCGAAGTATCAATATTTCAAATTTCTGCTTCCGGTGGTCTGAAATGTGGATGTTTAGGTTTTATTTTGGTAAGTTTGTGTATGTTAGTATGTTGGTTAGGGGTTTAGTGTGTGTAAGTGTGCTTGTTGTGACTGTTGTCTGTGTTTGAGGGACTGTAAGATGTGTGTATGTTTTGTTTGTGTTACTGTTTGTACGATCTTGGAGTTAGAATATATAAGTAGGGGGTGTGGGGGGTGCCCCCTGCTTATATGTAGCTTAGATTAGTTTGATTGTGGAAGGGAGTTTTGTGCATGTTTATGTGTGTGCTATATGTGTAGCGTGAGTGCGGGACTTTGAATTTTGGGGTTGTGTGTTTTCAAGTTTGTGAGTTTTGGTTGGGTTTTCGGCTTTGCGGTTTCGGAATACTGAAATTCAGGATTTCAGTATTTCGAAATTACAAAGTGGACCCATAGATATATATATATACATATATATATATATATATATATATATATATATAAACAGGTTCCTATTAGATGAGCGAACACTTAAAATGTAGAGCCTGACATGCTCGACATATTTTAAGCAAACGTTCATCTAAGCAAAACCTGAGAATGTCAAAACAAGGAGTTTTGAAAAGTTCAGTTGTTCAGTTGGCCAGCCGTGAGGAAGCCAGTGGCTGACATCAGAACATTCACTCTGTCTCGCAATTCTTACAGTCCTCCACTGTGGTGTGGTCTCGACATTCACCCTGTGTAATGTTATGACAGTCCATCACTGTGGTGCAATTTTGGAGTTGGTATATTTAAGTACGGGGGTTGTGGGGGGCACAGCCCCCCACATTGGAGGGTGTGGTGGGCAAAGCCCCCCACTTTATTTTGTTTGTCAATTTGTTTTTGTTTTTTTTTGGGAGGGGGAGGTTGTAATGGTGTACAGTACATTGCAGCAGTCAGCCGTTGGCTTCCTGATGGCTGGCCAACTATAACTTTTCGAAACTCATTGTTTTGATATTCTGGGGTTTTGCTTAGATGAAAGTTTGCTTAAAAGCTGTTGAGCATGTTGTACTCGACATTTTAAGCGTTCATTCATCTAATATATCTAATATAGACAATATATATATATATATATATATATATATATATATATATATATATATATATATATATATATATATATATACATATATTATATATATGATTAACATAGTACAAAAAGTTTTACTGATCCCCTGTTCTTATGTTTAAAAATAATAAGAGTATAATCTGAAAAGACTATAACCATGCTACCTTAGACATCAAGCCCCTACTAATGAGACCAGAAAAATAAGCATCTTAAATTTTGTTTGCCTACTGCTGCATTCAAATGAGGGTGCCAGGCTTATAAAGACACTTGTGTGTGCGATCACTAGTCTGTGATCCCGGGTCTTTGCATTTTAACAACACAGCTGTGTGGCAGAGAATAGTAAAGCCCTGACTACACCCCAGACAACCCTATGTTCAACTATTGGCATGGGTGCTAGAGGGACTGGGTGTGGGATGATTGCAGTGAGCATCCAGTGCTGGGTTGAGGGAGGAAACTTGGCTCCCTGCACTGATGACATTTGCAGGAATGAAGGCTTATCACCCATAACACAAACCACCTATCATGGCTCTCTGCATTGATATCTGCAAGAATGCAGGTTTACTACCCACCACACAAACAGCCTGTCATGGCTTTCTGCATTGATGACATCTGCACCACCAACTACAGAAACAGCCTCTCACAGCTCTCTGCATTAATAACATCTGTAGGATGCTGGTTTATCACCCACAGCACAAACAGCCAGTCATGGCTCTCTGCATTGATGACATCTGTAGGAGTGCAGGTTTACCATCCACAACACAAACAGCCTATTGCACCCATGCTGTATACACTGTGCCTCTTGCTTAGAAGTTATACTTGTATGAAAGCTTGCATGCATTTTCCAAGGCCACTATAGTGGCACTCATAGGCTGCCAAAGGAGAAAGCATAGAATAGTCTACAGCATCTGCATATAAACCTATTCCTTTACAGAAGGCTCTTAAGCCAGAAAACTTTCGTCCTGGAGAATTAAGAAATCCGTCAATTGCTGCAGGAAGGAGATTCTGCAAACCAAAATAAAAACACTTCAGTATCATCAATATCTATCCCTTTCACAAATTAAGACTTACTGTAAATAATGGGGCTGTGGGATGCAGGGAGGCATGTTCCCATAGCGGGGAAAAAGAAGCGTTTTATCTTACTTTTATTACTATCAAATGTGTTTGGTTTTATATTATGGGAACATATTTGTGATCATCAGTCACAGGAGAAACTCGTTTTAATCAAGAAGCCCTCAAAATGGCAGTGTTACTTCCATTATTAAATGGGTGAAAGTTCATTGGTCACTCTATGCAAATTGAGTGTGACTTATAATCTGGTTTAAGTCTCATCTTCAGCTGTACATCAAAATGCAAATACTACCCTCAACAATACTACTAAAAATTTCCTTTAGTAGTTACAAAGAAAAGTGGGAAAGGGTCAGGCTGAAGTAAATGTCTGCAGATTCACAGCATGCTCAGTATTAACTTCTGTCTCAGCAATTCATGTTAATTTCTAGAGTTAATTCATGTAATGCCACTTTTCAATCATGTTTACCAAATATTTTTATAAAATACAAAAACTTGTACAATGATGACTACCACCTTTATTTAATAAACCTTTACAAATAAATTCTCTGCAATCAACATTTAATGAAACTTTACAAAGTCTCCACAATCAACCTAACAGTAAAGGCAATATGAGCTTTGTTTGTGATTTCACACTAAGGTAAACATTAGCATTATAAAGCAGTAGTCACAGTTTTAATTCAAGTTTCTTTGGTAACAAATAAATACATTTCATACTCTATCATGAAGTTCCTCTGGAATACTACTTACTATCTTGCTATAACTTAAATCAGGCCTACATCTCTACATCATACAACTCATGACAAGACTGACATTAATGGAATTCTGAAGATGTTTCATATTTTCATTACGCAATGAACATTAAATCTTTTAAATATAGGGAACAGAAAATGGCTGCTAGACAGAAAGTAGTATTTAAGATTATTGTGAATTATTGCCCCCCCCCCCCACAAAAGGCATCACCATTACTACATTTCACCAGTCGCACCATCACAGTGTGATGACAGAACCTTCAACTGAATGTGCGTTTGTTTGTATGTGTGTGTGTGTGTGTGTGTGGGGGTTGTAGGCACAACAGAAAAAATATCACCTACAGTTCCTCTTTCCACAAGAGAGAAAGCTAAATGTACCCCCACATGCTCTGGAAAAGGACTGAAGGATCAAGTTGGTCGTTGGAACAGAACTGTGGTCACAGCTGTCAGCAGGAAGCTGCAGGGATGTCGTGCCACATCACAGTGAACTGGCAATATATGGTGTGCTACCACTATGGGTGGACTTCATATCTGTGACCCTTTTCTGCTAAGTGTGGCACTCTGCAGTTTATTACGGCATGGCTATGAGTAAAAATAGGAAAAGGGCAAGAGATGGTGGACCCACTCAGAGACTCCACAATGATTAGGCCCCACTCATCAAATGCTCCACTTGTCAACTACTTCTGGGAATCATGAGTTCAAACACCAAACAGTACTAATTCATGTTTTTTTTTCTTTTATGTAATAGAAATTGTAGAGGCATTGAGAAGAGGAAATAGTTGGTGTTAAATTAAACGGAAGGGTTTCCTTCATGTATATCCAATTTGGAGTTGTCATATATAAGTAGTAAGGGTTATTAAAGGCTGTGGGGTACTGGGGATGCCTGCCATGCAAAACTACTTACTGAAATGTTTCAGGTTTGTATGTTCAAGTTTATCTGTGTAGTTGCACAGTGCAACGATGATTGAGGAGTTTGTTGCTGCCTGTGCTTGAAGTATCCAGCAGCCTCAGCAGTGATGTATCCTACAGCCTCATGAACTACAGATTCACTCTTGAGTGGGGGTGAACAGAAGCACATAAATCCACTCTTGGGGACAGAAAACAGAAGCACAATTAAGTGCTATTAGCAGAAATAAATTGATGGTGTTTTGTGTTTTCTTGTTGGCCTTCTCCAAATGGATGCCCTCGTACGAGCATAAGTATATGCAGGTACTGAACTGAGAAACAGCAAGAACAACAGGGCTGTATATGACTCAGATGTGGAGTGGCAGTACAAAAGGGTCTCCAATTAAACACTTTATCACTGCTTTCTGACACTATTTTGCATTCTTTTAAACCTGTTTGTTTGTGTCTTTCGGCTTTTTCCCAGTTAGGGGTCGCCACAGCGGAACTCCGGTCCGCTAATGATTGGCAGTTGATTTTTTACGTACCGGCTTGCCAGGCCTGATGCACAACCTTCAACGAAGGTACGCCCATTCACGCATCTCTCCACGCAGAAGACGCTCTAGCTGAGAATCGAACCGGACAGCGTCTTAAACAAGATAAATCTTGTACCTTGAGCACTGAAATCCTGCACTTATTTATTGCACTATGGAGATAAAGATGATTTTTTTCCACCTCTGACCATTAGCTCCTCCCTCATGGGTACTTCCCATTAATCCAGTAGCCCCCCCCCCCCCCCGGGCCACAGCAGTGAGGATCTGGTGAACTTGGAGTGCAGCCATCATCCTTGCAAAGGAATGGGGTTTTCTACTCAAGTCCTATTGTCCCAGTGCACATGCTCAGTGTTGTCTATGGAGTTGGTGTACAATGGGCCTTTGTGATGCACATCCTTATCTCCACATGCGATGTGATCAAATGACCTGCCTCTACTTCTTTGTGGGCATGCATGACTATGTAACTGGGAGTCCTACTGTGAAAATGTGCCCCCGGTACGTCTCCTTCACTCCCCCTGAAGAAATGTAAGCAGGCTAAATCTCTTCATTCCTCAACATCAGCTCTAGCAGGCACAGGAGCTGCTAGTCAAATGCTGGTCTCTTGAGCCATAATTAGAGCTTTTTGCTCTACACTGACAGAAATGGCTAGACTGATGATAAAGATGACTGGAGGATACCAAAAGGCCAAAGCAGTAACAGGTGTGGTTTTAAAGAGTACAGTGGCAACATGTCCCAGATCTGTTGAAGCATTTGCTTCTCTTCATACTGAGCATTCTGGCTGTTTAAGACAGGAAGTGTCCACTACTAGCCTACATAGGCACTTCCTGCAACATCCTACTGTTATGTTTTACAGAGAACAGGAACAGCAGTAGTTTGACATGCTCGTTGGTTGTCTTTCACTAAGCGAGATGTAAGGGACAGTGCCAGCTTCTAACCCTTATCTTACAATAATATTCCTAAATAAATATGATGAAGTAGGTGTGGGCTGTTCATGTGTGATTTAGGTTTGATCCAAGTTTTCTTAGGGGGTACAATTAACTTAATTATTTTATGGAACCGCATAAAATATGCCAAGACGAATTCTTAGAGGCAGTTTGATTTTGGCAAATTAAGTCTCAGCAATTACTAACAACTGCAGCTCCCTTACTACAGACTAACATTTATCTAGAATGGAGTTGAAGGAATCAAACTTAGCACTCACAACAGATCTGAAGCCCAAATTCAGACATCACGTGTGTATTGTCAAACAAATTAAAAAAAAAATTAAAGAAAAAAATATATAAAATATTTTTTTCCATCAAATGGCCTAGATTTTGTCACCTTGGCTAATTCTGAAATCTAGATTCTGACTCCTGATATATGATTAACAGCACAAGGATGCCTCTGTTAATAATTTACAATTTGCTCATATTATTTGGCCACAAATATTGACAAGACTCTCAGCAGTCACTACTTCTGCAGCACTATGTTGCTGTCCCAGCTGTTACAGTGGTCTTGGCCATCAGCAATGAGACAGTCAGTGTAAAAAATGTGTGTGCATGAACAAATACAGATATTTACAGTGAATGTGTACATTGATGATATCAAAATCAAGAATCATCTGAGTGAGTAAATTATGTCTAAGCCATCCCATCCAGTTTTAACAAAGTAAGAAATAGGTAGCAAATGTAAGACCACACCAAGCTCCACAACCAGTACTCCAGGGACAAGGCTGCCTGCCTCTCCGTTGTGCTGGTCTAAAGAGAACCCACTCAGTAGATGGGAAGAACTGAACAGCAACGGTCAGCTTGCCCTCCTTGGGGGTACGGAAAAGTGAAGTTGGTGATGGTGGGAGATGCATTAGAGATTTGTTAAGTAAATAAATCGAGCAATAGTTCCGCTGTGTAACCAGTGCATGCTCACACCACAGTGGGGTGGAACTCTGCAGGCCAGGTGAAAATAAATAAATCAAAAATATGTCCTAGCCCCAAACTACAAGGCTGGCCAGGACTTCTAGCATTCAGCCCTACTGCTTTTGAGGAATGAATGTACCAGAAACCACCAGAGGATTGGGGCACTGACAATGCAAAATGTTGGGGAGCAGATAAAAACAGCAGTTTGTGAGGCTAACAATGGAAGACATAATCAAAATAAGCCCTTATGATGTGGCAAGCTGTGTCTCTCTCTCTCTTCAGGCACTGGTCCTACAGCATGCGAGTTTGATCACAAAAGAGCAAAAATAAAATGAATCTAATATCCTCTCAGGAAAATAAATATTTATAGCTTGTGCAGTGTCTAAAGCTCCTAAAAGTGAATCAGCATGGGAATGGGCCTAGTAACATATTATCTGCCACTGAAGTGATGCATCCCTGCAATTCAGTGTCAAAAAGTGTTACCAAAAGAACCACTTCCAGTAATGGCATTAGCAGCTCTGAAAGCTGGCACCAGGACAGAATTGAAACAAGTTAAGTCAGATGGTGCTCTGTATCCAAATCATAGGACTATATAACACTAAGCGCTGAGGATATATGAAAGCAAATATAAAAGATTTTAATTTTAAAGGAAATATACAAATGTGGAAGAAGTCATTTCTCTACTGCACGTCTCTAATGAAAACAGCTCTGATAACAATAAATGTTTAAAATACTTTAGTTATATTGCTTAATCTACCTTTAAACTTTTACAGTGGGTCGTTAAGTCAATTACCTGTACAAAGTCCCTCTGACATAATACCGAGGATAATATACATTGTCAGTACGGCTCCTCTTTGATGGGAAAACACAGTGATCTGCACAATTTCAAACATAATGTTAACTACCTACACAAACATAAAAAAAATTAAAATAGGACTACTCACTGGAGAAATATACCAGTAAGCCCAGAAAACCAGCAGATATGCTATGTAGACAGAATAGTGCTGAAAAGTGCGAGACAGGCTGTTATGGAAACTGAAAGTATCAATTTTTTACCAAACCATAAAGTACCAATTACCAATAACAGATGAGGGACTGACAACTCTGGAAATGTAAATGCCTCTAGTAGAGAGGTATAGAAGAGGGTCCAGTAGTCATTCAGGTTTCACTGATGTACCAGCTAATGAAAAGTGAGGAATCTGCTACTGTAGATACTGAATACATCCATATATCAGCAGGTCCCAAAACACAAAATGATCAGTATGTTCCTGCATCACTGCAGTACCTACAGCATAAGTGGGTGCTAGTGGAAAGGAAATGATAGCAGGTCTTGGACGAACCCTTTTGTTCGCCCACACTTCTAATAAGTGTGTCAGGCTACTGCAGAATGTCAAGGAAAGACTGCTTTGATAAGAAGTATCCCACACTCTATCCATTCAAAGACATTAATTATGGTAGAATTCAAAGCGCAAGTGGTTTTCATGGCTAAAGCTGGAGGCTCCCACTCTCTTAATAAGAAGGCATTTATCCAATGCTCTCCTAACAAATTTCAGTAGTAATCCCACTTAAGTCTCATGTCACACTTTTTTGTCTAACTCACCATTTTTGCAATCTATGAAAACTGATTTCAGAAGGAGCACAGACATGCTAAAGAGCTATGAAGTTGTTACAAAACAGTTTATGTAAAAAAGACTATATAAAATGTTAAGACACTCTGTTGCACATTTAGTGGCTTGCTTCTGTAACATGTATAACATCGCTGCTGCTAACTGTAAACGCTGGCTGTAATGAGGATCCACTTCCTCAGGCCTTGCCATTGACTGCAGTAACATGCCTATATGGTGTGGTGGAAGAGGAAGGGTTAGAAATCATAACCTTCTCCTCATCCTCTTCCTGAATGTAATACTTAAACGTGGGAGAAAGCATGGGTCTTGCACAGTGGCTTATCCTTTCTTGAGTAGAAGGTCTTTCCTTCCAGGTTGATATGGCAAACCTGCAATAAGGAAAACACAAAATGAATACCATCAGAACCAGATTTACTGTATTCAGTTCCAGGAAATCCAAAAACAGAAACAATGAAGGTTATAGAATGAGTAAAAATCTATTATGACATTTGATGAAGTAAAATAGTTTCTCATGTCATGCATTTGCTCACAACAGGCAGGTTCTACTGATGCAGAACAGATAATCACAGGACTTCAATTAACATGCTGACTTTCACAGTTCAGCTAGCTTTAGTTTCAATTTTGTTATTTTGTAGCCAATTACATAAAATTCGGCTGGGGTGCCTTCTGTGCGGAGTCTGCATTTCCTCCCTGTGGTCGCGTGTGTTTCCTCCCACATCCCAAAGACATGCTGTAGGTGGATTGGACACTCTAAATCATCCCTAGGTGTGAGTGTGTGCGTGTGTGTGCCTTCTGTGGAAGGTTGGGCACTGGGCTGGCAACTCGACACCATAAAACTCCACTTCCAATCATGAACGGACAGGTGATCCGCTGTGGCGACCCCTAACCGGGAAAAGCTGAAAGAAGCAGAAGTAGCCAATTACATAAAATGGTCAAGACTATAAAATAAATTCTCCACAAAGATTTGTGTCAGTGTTCACCACTGCTGTGTTGTAAAGTTCTGACTGCTGGACCACCTCCAGTAAAAAAAACCACAGGCCGCATTATTAGCAGAAGTGTATCTCAAAGTAAGATACTGCTGTTAAAATGGGGAATACAGAACAGAGTGAAAAAAGGGATTACAGAACAGTGTGAAAATTAAATCACTGTTAACAGAAAATATACACCTGTTCTCAGAGTTCTAAAAGAGGACTGATTTTTAGTAAGATACAGGCTACTTCACTGTTGAGAGGGGGTACAACCTTCACAATGGTTCTATTTTTGGAAATACTTGTACACTAAAACAGAGCAGTAAACGCTCCCCGCCAACACATACATCATTCATACAGGCGGGCTGTCCCACATCAAGTAAATACAATTCCCTTCGAGTCATACACATACTGGCAAATGGATCAGATCTATTTGTTCTGCTCCCTTTGAATGAAAGCTTCCTGTTCATCCTCTATAACCCCTCTTTCAGCCAATCTAGCCGGATAATGTCTTCTAAGTTAAAAGGAATGTACCTGTCAGTGGCTGTTCAATTTTTCTAAGGTCAGACGGTCAAATCCTATGAAGCCTATCCATGGGTAGCTGTTCAATGTAGTCCAAATGCCTGCCAGAGAGAAGGCAGCCCCTGCATTCAGATGCCCTGTCAGAGCACCAGTGTATACATGCTTCAGGTCATGCAGCACACGTGCAGCATTTTGTACATATTACAGCATCCTGCATTAAAACTCAGGTGTAAGCCTGCAGTCATGCATCTCCTTCATCCTGTGCCAGGTCAAAGGAACACGATGATTACACAGCACAGCTGCAGAAAAACTCAAAGAGCATAACAGACTTATTCTGCAGTTCTGTCAGATCGTGTTTTTTTTTTTTTAATTTCTCCAAATCTTTTGGGTTTCTAATACTATTAAAGTTCATGAAATTAGTATTGTTTCAGTCTTTGATGTCAGCCAAAAGTGCTCTTTCACAGTACCCGCAATGTGCCCAGTAATGACTCCTCCTGCAATTTGTATAGGGTTACATGGATTGGTAACACATCTAAATACAACTGTAGATTCTTTTTTATAAGACCCATTACTCCTACTAATATTGGAACTGTCTGGGTATCTTTCTTCCACATTGCTCTCATTTCTGCCTGCAGATCTTGACATTTTATGACTTTGTGTTTCTCTGTACGCAAGACACTGTAGTCTCTGGGTGTAGCAATTTCAATGATCAATGCTATTTTTGTCTTCTTTTCTTGGGCCACTATATCTGGTTTTCTAGCATCTATCATTTGAACTGTTGGTGATGGGTAATCCCATGTGATATAAACTTCATCATTTTCTATGATGCTTTGCAGCTCATGTTTCCAGTGTTTTTCAGCTACTTCAGTATTATGTTTGCACAATCCCCAGGGCAACAGTCTTGCTACATTATTATGCCTTTCAGTATACAGTCCTTCTGTCATTAGTATGTCACAACCAGCAACAAGATGTGCGACTGTTTCCAATTTGGTTTTACAAAACCTACATTTGTCTGCTTCTCCCACATGTTCAATGGACTTTGTAAACCAGCGTGTACGTAGCCCACTATCTTGTGCTGCCAATATTAACCTTTCATCTCTTGGTTTAAATTCACCTCTCCTTAACCATTACTGCATTCGTTCCTGATCAACATGAGGTTCTTCCAGAAGTTTTCTATACTTGCAACTATATTTATGCTTTATCCACTTTTATTGCCTTCTCATCTGGTCCTTCACCTTATATTCTTTCTTTTGTTTTTTGGCACATTCATTTTGCTGCCTGATTTTTATCTACTTCTGGTTTGATTTCCATTCCTTGATGACGATATATGCTTCTGTTAAATTAAGCACAGAAGTCATCTTAGATTTTTTTCTCCTTATGTTTCAAAACTTTCACTACATTTGGGTCTTGTGAGGTCAGCAGATGTGTGGAGTCCCACAGTTGCAGATCGATACATGTAATCAATTTCAAGGAGGCCCATCCCTCCTTTCAAATGGGGAATATATAATCTTGGTATACATGGATTTTTATAAATCATTTGGTGAGTTTCTATCTAATCTATCCAACATGTTTTGGGGCCAGTCAATCACTCCAAAACTGTAAGTTAGGACAGGAACAGCAAATTGATTTATAGCTTGGATTTTGTTCCGAGATGTCAACGCTGCTTTCAGAATTAATTTAAGTCTTCTAAAGTATTCCTTACTAAGGTTTATTCACATGTGTTCATGTTTTATTGTTGATCCTTTCTCTGTTCCCAAATATTTATGCACTCCCTCTTGCTCAAGTTCTTTTATATCACATTCTTGTCCCAAACTGATGTTTTCCTGGTGCTGCAGTTTTCCTGCTTTAAAGGTTGCTTTTGCACACTTATCAAGACCAAATTACATTCTTGCATCATCTGAAAAAGTTCTGGCAACCTGCAGCTGTGCTTTCATTTCCTCATCTGATGAGCTATACAGTTTTAAATCATCGACAAAGAGAAGATGAAAAGTCTTTATGCTTTGTTGTTTTCTAGGAGCCAGATTGTAGCATGGCCTAAGATGTTAAGTAAACAGCTTAATGGGTTAATGGCAAGGCAGAATAACAATGGTGACAGAGAGACACCCTGGAATATCCCCCTTTTAATTTTTATCCCTGGGATAATAATCTGTCCTTTATCATGGCTTAATTGCAAAGTGGTCTGCCACTGTTTTATGGTCACTGTAATGTAGTCGATCAGTGTAGGGTATATCTGATACATTTTTAAGCACTCTTTTACCCATGAATGTGGGATACTATCAAATGCTTTTTTATAGTCAATCCATGCCATGATTAATTCCCTCCCCTTTTTACAGTTCTCCAGTATGACTTTATTTAACAACAAATGATCCTTTGTTCCATATGACTTTCTTTTATTGCCCATTTGTTCTACTGCCATAATTGAGTTTTCTTCTAAATGACTATCAGCATCAATTCCAGTGTATATTTTACACGTCGTCGGAAGACAAGTTATTGCTCTGTAATTTTTAGGGTAGCTTGCAGGTTCCCTCAAGTAGGAGCATTGTTTTGCCTGCTGTTAGCCAGGTTGGTGTCTGTTCAAGGTGGGCATATAAATAGTTCTTACTCATGGCTAAATCTTCATGCAAAGATGTTAATACTTTTAACCAAAAGTTACGTACTGCATCTGGGCTGGGGTTTTCCAGTTACAGGCTTTTCTTAACTATGTTTCAATCTCTCTGGCTGTTACTTCATCCCATTTCATATCCTGCACCTTTAAACTTCTTATTCTTTCTTGTAGTTCTTCTATCCCTTTAACATCTTTATTATGTTCCACAGGATCTTCATAAATACTTCTCCAAAATGTATCTGTTTCCTCTTTTTTGGCCGTCTTTCAATTCCCTTTGCCTTGTTTCCCAATTCTTTATAAAACTTTTTGGGGTCATCAATAAATTGCTAATTTTGCACTTTTCCTTTATATTTATCTGCGTATCTTCTAATTTTTTCCACCTGTGCTGAAATTTTTAGTTTGTTATTTGCGATAGTACATGACAGATCCTGGTCTGTTCTAATATTGCACATTGCTTTTATCACATCTATCTTTCTTAGTATTTTTGTTGATCTATTCCCCCCTTCTATAGTCTTCTAACAGTGAGACTTCTTGTCTTAATTGCTTTATAGTTTTCTCTATTCGATACTTCCATGATGGTATTCGATTTTTCCCCTTTCTTTCCCTCACTACCCTATGCTCTTGTGGTAGCACTTTCAGTTATTAATTTAGTAGCACAGTAATACATGCTGTTTACTTCTACTACATTGCATGGATCTCTATGGACAGTCCTAATTACTGCAGTTTTTATCAGACTTCTGACTTTTTGGGTTTTATTGACCTTCTGCAGTCTATTTCTGTCATTGATCTTAATATATCTAGCCATGTCTATTAAATCAAGCAACTCTTCTCTTAGCTCATTTTTTTTCCAAACTGAGGGCACATCCCTTGGCATTTTCTGTGGACATTTTATAGAAAGTTCTACAGCATCTTCCTGTGGCACCTTCTCTTCAATTTCATCCTGTGCCATCCGTTGCTCTGTCATATAAAACCTCAATGGTCTATCACTCTTCAACATTGACTGCATCAGTTTCCACAGTTTCCTTTTCCTTTCCTTGCTGTCTAGCTTCAAGTGAACATTTATACTGGTTTCCTGTGGAAGGCTCCAAAATATCTTGATATGGCACCTGAACCAAAAAAAAGTGTAGCGAACTGGTGAAAATAAGAAACTAAAACCCAATAAGTTCACCAGCAGGACTAGTAGACACAAAATTTATTTCCAGGTTAAGCGCTTTCATCAATTTAAATCCACGACTGTTTGTATATTGTTCTGATGAAGTCAATTTTACTTTGATGAAAGCGCTTATCCTGGAAATAAATTTTGTGTCTACTAGTCTTGCTGGTGAACTTATTGGTTTTTTGATATAGCACCTGACCTGTTCCACTGGTTTCCCCTTAATTTGGATATCCATTGCTCTATCCTGTTGTGGTGCTTTCTGCATTAGATTTTCTATACTGAATCCTTCACTTCGCAGGTACTCCATAACCTCAGTTTCTATTTCTTTGACTTCTCCATTACTAATCTCCTTTTCTACTTTTCCTCTTTGTCTTATTTTTTGTATTGTAACGTTTTCCATATCCAGATTCCTTTGCCTGTATTTCTCTTCAAATATCTTTGGTGCTGCTGTTTTTGCATCGGTTACTTTTGTTTTCTCCTTTGCATAAATATTACACCATATTAAATCTCTTTTTCTTTCCCATGTCCATATTTTTTCTTCAGATGTCTCCTGATCTTCCTGTTTCTCCTTACATTGGGGACTCACTCCATCATGCTGTGATGTAACTTGTGTTAGACCTTCTATACCAAATCCTTCACTTCGCAGGCACTCCATAACTTCAACTTCTTTTTTTTTTTTTACTTCTATTTTACTGATCTTCTTTTCTACGTTCCAACTTTGTGATATATTTTTTTTATTGTGAAATTTTCCATATCCAGATGCCTTTGCCTATACTTCTCTTCAAATATCTTTGGGGCTACCTTCTTTACACTGATTAATTTGCTTTTCTTCTTTGCATAAATATTGTACCATACCAAATCTCTCTTTCTTTCCCATTTCCATATTTCGTTTTTTATACTTTTCAAATATATCTACGTTTTGTTTATATTTTTGCACTTCCTCAGATGCTACTTTTTCCAAACAGCTCAAAGTTTCTTGATCTATATGCTGTTTTTCACAAATCTGTTGTATTAATGAATGCAACTTTTCATTTGAAGCTTCTGACAGCTTTTCTTGTGGAAGTATTTTTCTTTCCGCTAATTTCTCTCTTAATCATTTTGTATATTTTGTGTCTGTAAATTCTGGGCTTTTTGCATAATAGTAACATTACATAATTTCTTTCGGGTCTATATTGAATCAGCAAATGCTTAAAAAAGCAAACGCTGATTCATCGACCCTATGTAAGTGAAAGCTTACAATCCTGAACACCTGGAACAGAGATTTTTTTCCCAGGGAAAAAAATCGCTGGGCCGGTTTCGGGAGTTTGCTATTTTCTCCACTGTGGTGTGATCTCGGAGTTGGTATATTCAAGTAGGGGGGTGTGAGGGGTGAAGCCCCTCACATTATATACTATTTTAACATTTTTTTTTGTGGAATAGTGATTTTTTTCCCCTGGGAAAAAAAATCACTGTTCCGAGTGTTCGGGATTGTAAGCTTTCGCTTAAATAGGGTCAGTGAATCAGCGTTTGCTTTTTTAAGTGTTTGCTGATTCAATATAGACCCTTTCTTTCTTATCCTCAACAGTCCTCTCTATCGTCTTTGTGGCTCTTCTTTGGCCTATCAGTTTTTGGGATTTTTGTGGACTGTTATACTTCTTTCTACAACGGAGGCATCTTCCCCCTGGGCCTGGTCTGGTATAGGAATGTTTCTGTATTGTGAGGATTCTACACTGTCATTTTTTCCAGTCCTGGCACCAGTGTGCCTACCAGGATTGGGCACTTTTTTATCCTGGATCTTGTGCACTCAGCTATCTCTCTTAATTTTTGACCTACTTCTGTCCATGATATATACTACATGAATACAGTCTATATATCTATATATCAGTGTCGCCTTGGTGAGATTTTTGTGAATACATGGTCCACCTTGTGAAGGTACTCACCAAGACTTGCGGATGAATTCAATTTCAGCACTACTACTCTCCTTTACTTGCTGATTTTTCATCTCTCCATTTGGACCTGTCTGTGCAGCAACACAGATGCATGTAAAAGGCAAAGCATTTTAAATCAGGAGCCTTATACATTAAATCTGCATGTAAGCTGAACTTCGTTTTAAACAGACACTCCTGCACTACAGTATGAGAATGAATATAGAAAATTCTCCAACAAAACATACTGCAGCTAAAGACGGACAGGACAAAACAGGAATGACAGCAGCAGTACAACATGGCTGGGTAACTTATTAAGGAAAATCAAGCCAAATGTAGCACAGAAGGGAAACTTAACGATTCAGAGATGCACCTGAGAATGGACACATGACAGAATGTGAAGGCAAGCCATTGCACTTTGTGCGGATTTCTTCAGTAATTAATGTGTTAAGATATTTACAATGTTTAAGGAGTAAATACTCCAAGAAATGCCACTTAAAAGCAATACTGCTACTGCAGTTATTCCTACATTACCATAACATTACATTAAGTATCTAACTTCAGTACTCTGAATTAAACAACATGTCCATGTGCCATTACTGCCATTAAATCTGCTCCGTCATTCTGTCACTGCAATGCTATTTAGTTCAGCTAGTCACTGTCATGATAATCACTATGCCACAAATGTGCTTTCTTTGTTTCTTTCTGTCTTCTGATCCTTTCCTTGAGCAAACATCATCATTTAGGTTAATATGTAGTCACTAGGCATGCAACCCAGGATGATGGTGAGGAGCTTATCCCAATTTTTAACTGACCCAGAGCTCTGTCCAGTTAAGTGGCTTACTTATAGAGTGACTTTTAGAGGCTGAGGGAATTGAACATTGGACTATAGGGAGCTGTTAGGAGCTCAAAGCCTTAATTCTTTGTATTAACTGATTTTGTGCATACTTCTGCATTATTTATTTCCTCCTGTAATATAGGAGTTTCATGACAAGTAACTCAAGACACCATCTTTGCCTTGCTGATACAAAAAGGTATACATACCACTTCCATGTGGCAAAACTTGTCAGGCCAGGGGTGAATTTGCAAGAAACTCATCTAATAATTTGAGGTTTTTCTTGAAAGATTTAAGGATGCCACTCTGTTTAATAAGCAAAGGAAATTTGTTCTAAAGATTTAATAATCACTGGGTAATAAAGCTCTCCAACCAATGTGATTTATTTATGCATTAAAAGAAGTTTAGATCATTAGTTTGAGTGTTTGTTGAGCACTTTGCCTTATGGCAATACAAGAGGTCCAGTAGGGTAGGTTAAGGTCTTTGTCATGGAATGCAAAACATAGATCTTCTTGAAGAAGCCTACAAGAGAGAGAGAGTATAGAGATATAGCTGCAAACCTGTACTGGTAGCTAAAGTGCTTTCAGACCAGTAATTGTGAGGAGTCTTTGGGACTTATTCTAGCTGCACAATATATCTGACTAGGTTCATACAAAAATGGGCATTCTACTCTATAATTGTTCTAATTAGGGTTTATTACAAAAGGATGACAACTTATTTTGACCTAATTGAGAAGCCTTTAGAAATCTGCTGGGTTACAGGAAAGGATTTCCTGAATACTGTTGCTACACAATGGTTCAAGGATATGGGGTTTTTCAACCCAGATGCCAAGGTCCTTAACTACTATGTCTATTTGAACTGGGACGCTGGCTATTTTGTAGGTTGTAGAGATGGGATGTTTACCAAACTTGAAGGTACTGTACTTTGTGCATTCTTTTCAAGCCCTTTGCTGTACACCATTGGTTTGTAAGAATTAGTTGTTGCATGTTGCTGTATCAATTTTATATTTGTTGGGGAGTCAAAGACAACACCCAGCTTACTGTGATCAGCAAATGTGATTAGCCATAGGCCTATGTTTGTGGTATGGAGGTCAGAAAAATATATGCCAAGAGAATTGGTCTCAGTAATGAGCCCTGGAGAACTCCCCTAGTTTCTTTCTAAACTTCACACCTTGATTATATGGGTTTTATATTTAATCCGGTTTGCAGTCTAACTTCATAAGCTAAAAGACCTCAAGCTAACTATTATTTACAATGTCAGTGTGGGGTACATCATCAAAGGCCTTGGCGAGATCCAGATATGCTGTATGAAATGAATGCCCCTCCCCCCATATCAACCATCTGTGATGCTTTTAAAGAAATGTACTAGATTAAGTAGACATGACCTACATTTGGCAAAACCAAACCGCTGTTGGTCCACTTGTTGAAGTCAGAGAAATGTTGAACTGCCTTGCAAATTAGGCTAGTTAGGCTGACTATCTGCAGTTCTTGGGGTTTATAGTGGTGCCCAGTTTATGAAGAAGCACTGCAACAGAAGATTTCCATACCTTGGAGACATACTCTATGGCTATACTTAAGTTAAAAAAGTTCTGGAGTAGGAGTTTGGTGATGGCATATTTGGTGCTATTTATTAGCCATCCTGATAAATTATCTGGGCCCATGAAAGAGACCTGCTCCACGATGACCTTTGAAGCTGTACGGCAATCAGGGATTTGCAAAATTTCAGTGACTATTTCCAGGGTAAAATTAGCACTAAAATTGTCTGAAAGTAAGTTAACTACATCTTTACAGTCAGCATAGGTAATGCAATTTAGGAATAGTTCAGAACATTGATGGGTGTTACTTCAAACTTTTCTAATGCAGTTAAAGGAGGATTTGTGGTTATCCTTTGCTTCTAATGACAGTTTTAACTCATATTTAGCTTTGACATTTCTGATGGTTGTTATTAGTTCCTTGCTGATATTGTCGATGAGTTAAACAAAGATAACACAGTGGCATTCATAGTCAACTGCTAGAATAATTCTCATTGTTCATATTTGTTGCTATAACCTACCCCTCTGATGTCTATGTTCTCCATTATGCTGGAGAGAAACTTTCCAAAAATATACACATTACTTGGAGTACGTAAGGCATTTTTTTTTTAATTGTGAATGCTAATTGCATAATACAGAATTATTTTCATAAATACACTGAGGCAGTTTCCTTCTGGATTTCCCCACAAAAAATATTGCAAATTGACCACTGAGCTACATAAACTATGCCTGAAGTGTCACAACTGTGGTGTCTTGTTCTGTTTAAATGTGAAATGTGCTTGTATGAGCCCTCACAATCTATAAGTAGGAAAGTACAGATGTGAAATGCTACCGTAATAGTAGATGTCCTTCTCTTCACTGTTGCAGTTTTCTTCACCTAAGGGAACGTCTGCAAAAGATAGTACAATGTCTGGGTAGTATACCAAAGCCTTCAGCTCTTATAGGTGTCGTATATCACATATATGCTCCTTGCACAAGAAGTAGGGTATAAGAGTGAAGTATGGACACAAACACTCAGAACTGAAAAAAAAGGAGGAACAGAATACCCTAAGGGACAAGGAGGAACATGTGCATCCACAAAAATAAAGATGGAAAAAGGGAGACAGGATCCCTCATCCAGGAGAGAAACAGAACACAGGGCAAGAGTCAGGACAGAGAGGGAAGGAGGGAGGGAGTGAATACTACAACAGTGAAGAGAAGGACATCTACTTCCAATGTAAGATTTTACACAATGTCCTTCTATCACTATCGCAGTATTCTTCACCCAAGAGGGAGTACAGGAGCTCAACAGGAAGTTTGGGAGAAGGAAGGCATGGAGGAACCCTCCACAAATCCATGCAGAATAGCCCTGGCCAAACCTATTCTGGTCCTGCAAATAACATCCAACTTGAAGTGTTTAGTGAATGTATGAACAGAAGACCAAGGATAAAATTGGTATCCAGACCCTTGAAAAAGGCACCAGATGAGGCAACTGCCTTAGCAGAATATGCCTTTACAGACAAGGAGAGACATTTGCCATGAAAAAAATAATAGAAGGAAATGGTCTTAGAAATCCAGGAGATGGTTTGCTTAGAAACAGCCAGGCCCAAAGTCCTGGGATGAAAAGAAACAAAAAGCTACACAGATTTGTGAAATACTTTAGTTTTGTCTAAATAATATCTGAGCTGTCTATGCGACTCTAAGGTATGAAGAGCCCTCTCACTAGTAGACTGCAGGGAAGGAAAAAAAAAGGACTAAAGTTGAATAGACGGATTAAGGGGTAACTCATTGACCACTTTGGGCATAAAACAAAGATTATTATGAAGAGACACCATGTCTCTATGAAAAACTATACAAGGAGAAATGGCCATGACAGCCTGAAGTTCAAACACTCTCTTGACTGAAGTAAGGGCCAAAAGAACAGTCTTCCAAGTACAATGTTGTAAGGATGCTGAAAAAGCAGGCTCAAAAGGAGCCTGAGTCAATTTTTCAATTACAAAACTGAGGTCCCAAGAAAGTAGAATAGGCTTAATAGAATGCGTGATATGAAAGACACCATTATGGAATTACTTGGCCTCAAACCTAGGAGGATTCAAGAGCAAACAGGCAGACATTGCTGACAGGTGAGCTTTAAATGAAGAATATGCCAACCCAGCATGAAACAGATAACACAAATAAGAGAGAACCAGAAGAACTTCCACTGATAGGGGATCCTAATGGTGAAAGACGCACCAGACAGAAAATCTTTTCCATGCTGACATGCATGATTTTCTTTTAGTGGGTTTCCTGGCCTCCTGCAGAACCCAAAGTACATCCTCAGAAAAGTGATGCCTAAAAGGGATCAAATCCCTGTCACCCACAGTATCATTTGAAGACTGGACAGGTGAAGATGGAAAAGGTGTGTGTGTGTGTGTGTGTGTGTGTGTGTGTGTGTGTGTCTGTGTGTGTGTGTGTGTGTCTGTGTGTGTCTGTGTGTGTGTCTGTGTGTGTGTGTGTGTGTGTGTGTGTGTGTGTGTGTCTGTCTGTGTGTGTCTGTCTGTCTGTCTGTGTGTGTGTGTCTGTCTGTCTGTCTGTCTGTGTGTGTGTGTCTGTCTGTGTGTGTGTCTGTCTGTGTGTGTGTGTGTCTGTCTGTGTGAAGATCCACCTGGTGAAGTAACTTGTGGTGATTGGTCCTCGCCAAGTGAGAAAGAAGGGGGAAGGAATGCTGTCTGTGTCAAAAGGGAGTCAAGCCCAAGATTTTGGGAGAGTCCTGCTTAATCTTGTGCAGAACTCATGGCAACAGAGGAAGGGGGGGGGGGGGCGTACAGAAATATTCCCTTCCAAGGAAAAGGCAGGGTGTCCACTTTCCAAGTCAGAGGACTTGGGTCTTTGGAGCAGAACAGGGGAAGTTGTCTGTTCAGAGGGGAGGCAAAAAGATCTACCCATACCCCATTAATGAATGATGTCCAGGAACTCATCTCTGTGAAGCTTCCATCTGTGAGCTTGTGTTCTGGACCTGCTTAAACAGCTCAGATATTATTCAGACAAAACTAAAGTTATTCACAGTTCTGAGCAACTTTTTATTTCTTTTCATCCCACGACTTTGGGTTTGGTTGTTTCTAAGTGATCTGATGGAATGTAAACTGCCCTTACATCACAGGCAAGGTTTAAGTCTTTAGAATGGGTAATTCTGGTTCTGTTTGTCTTGTGGATACGCAAGAGATCCATCAGAGTGGGATCTGACAATGCAGTATATGCTAGACATAGATCTCCCCTCAACAGCCTGTTGACCACCTCAAGGCCTTATCTCTGTATTCTAGGCTGTTGAGGGGAAATTGTCAGACCCCACTCTGATGGACGACCTGCATATCCACAAAACAACCAGCACCAGAATTATGCATTCTAAACATTTAAACCTTGCCTGTGATACAAATAGGACCTGCTGGAGAGAGCGGTATGTATCCCAGAGACTATTCTGTCTCTGGAACAGGCTCCCCGTCCATGTGAAACAGAGTTCCCCCCTAACCTAATTCAAGTGTAACTTGGATAACTGGATGGGGAACAGGAACTTCATCCCAGCTTGGCATTAGTGTCTCTAATGGATACAGGCAACCTGTAAATGGCTCATCACCCAGGCCCCTGCTTGTAAATGTTTCATCTCCTAAGCCCCTGCTTACACTTCTCAAAGGCACCAGAACTTATCAGAGTTTTGGGATGCATGGCTAGGCTTAAAAAGGCCACTGTGATCATTAGCCTAGTAAACACTTATGAACCAAACACTTATGAACCTATGGACATAAAGAGTTACTTGGTGCTGGATAGCTAGATCCCAAACACGAGGAGCTGGTCTGCAAGGAAGGCAGGACCTCATGCCCCTACTTCACAGTAGTACTGTCTGTGAAAACCGAGGGGCCCGGGATGAAAGAGGGAATAAAAAGCTTGCAGAGCCAGAGGCACAGTCCTCATCTCTTTTATGTTGATATGGACTGACCTCTAATGAGGAGTCCAGAGATCCTGACCCTTTAGAAGGCTCCAAGGGGCAGCACACCCCATGTCTGAGGTGTCTGTCAAAAGCTCCTGAGTGGGAACTTGAGCTTGAAAATAATGCCCTGGACTAACAGAAAGTTAATGAAGCCACCAATAAAGCTTGAGCTTGAGACAAGGAAGAAAAGGAACAGGGAACTCCAGGGGGTGGCAATGTTGAAGCCACACCAATATGAGGTGCCACTGAAGTTTCTTCAAATGGATCCTGGCAAGAGGGAGCATGAGAATGATGGAAATCATAAATCTCAGGACCCTGAGAAATTCCCTGGCCATGACAGACAACAGAGGAAGAAGAAATTGGAAGAAGACTTTCAGAGCCAGAGCCTTAGGAGCAGGAAGAGATGCCAGCATGGGAATTGCCTGAAGCCTGCATCTGAGGAAAACATGATACTAGAAAGGAGTCAAAACTGATTTCTGGAGGTTTATGGTGAGCCACAGACTGTTTAATAGGCAAGTGGTAAACTGGAGAGTGTGTAGCAGACTGCTGGGAGAAGGAGCTTGAATAACCATATCTAACTAGGGAAAATCTGTATGCCTCAAAGCCTGCAAAAAGCAACAACAGGAGCAAATAATTTGGTGAATAATCTTGGGGCAGTAGTTAGGCCAACAGCAAAGCAGAGAACTGAAAATGCAGGGAAAAACAGCAAATGTAAATATTTCCTGAAAGTGGGATGAATGGGGATCTGAAGGTAAGCATAGTTGAGATTTAGAGACACCAGAAAGGCGTAAGGAAGAGGAAACAATGTCTGAAGGGATAACATCCAAAAAGAAGGAATCTTGAGAAAAGTGTTGAACAGGAAAAGATACAAAATTGGACTCCACGTATCCTCCTCCCTTTCAGGAGGGCAAAAACATTCTGGAATAAAATACCTTATCCACCTGGGTGGGAGGCATAGTCTGAATGGTGCCATGATCCAAAAAGAGATTGAAGAACCTCTAGAAAATACAAAAGCTGTTGCCGAGGAGGTTGAAAAATGAGGGAGGAAGGGACTTCCAAACCATGAAATAACCCGGATGGATAATGGAGAGAACCCAAAAATCTGAGATGATCCAAAGCCAGTTTGGAAGAGACAGGGAGAGGTGGAGAGATAAGGGGCCCTGGCTGAGGAGAGGGGAATGTCAACTGTGAAACAGAACCAGGCTTGTCCTGAAAAGATGGTTTCTGGGAGGAAGAAGTCTGAGTAGATCCAGCAAGAGGAATATGTCTAGAACCCTTTTTACCCTTAGGAGGAGAGTGATATTGCCTACAAACAAAGGCAGACTTGGAAAGACAGTTCCTCTGAAACTTAGGAATAGGGTAAACAAAAATATGTTTCAGCTCCTGCACGGCTGTGTCCTTATCCTGGAGGGACTTGAATAGGTCAACAGCAGCAGCAGCAGTTTCAAAAAGACTTTTTTATCCAAAGAATCATACAAGTTTGACCTTGATGTCATCATGTAAAGCCAAAAGGCATAGCCAAAAATAATGCCTCATGACAGAGCCAAAACCAGCAGCCCTGGAAAAGGCATCAGCTGCACTTGATTAAATGGCAAGCATCTTCTGAAGTGGAACCCAGCAGGGGAATGGCAGAAACCACCTTAGAAACCTGGGAGAGGAGGGTGAAAACATACCCGGTCATATGGGTCTGGTAGTTAATGGCCCTAAAGGAGAATGTGGTAGGAGTTTCAACCTTCTTGTCCAACCTTTCCGTGGCCCTACTATCCTTATCAGAAGGCAGCAGCTTGGTAGAGGGCAACTATTAGGATGGCTTGTCAGAAGAGCCTGACACTACAGAAGAGTCTGAGAAGTTCAGTTATAAAAAGAAATTGCAGTCCTCAGGCACGTTATAGAACATATCTGTCTTTTTGTGCAGGACACAGAGCCAGAGGCTACAGAAGCTATAGAAAGGTATCCAAAAGGGCAGTTAAAACAGGAGGAATAGCAGATGGTTTGGGAGACTCCATCTGTAGTAGTTCATAGCACTTTTTCTAATATCAGAGATCTGGGAACAATCTCACTTAAAATAGTCCCTAATATGGGCAATGGTATCCCTAATGGACAGCTTCTCCAAAGGGGAGTCTAGACTTAAGGAATCCTATTCCTCTAAACCATAGTCGAATGGGGAAGTAATTTGGGAAGAATAGGCTACAGATTTTTCCCCAGAGTGCAGAACCTCATTTGAGGAATCCCGTTTTCTAGGCATCTTGAAAGGAGTGGTAGACCAGGGGGAGCAGGAACAAATACCCCTTGAGGTGGCCTCAAGGCCATTCAAGCATGTAATAAACTCTAAGTGAAATCCTGTCATTCATGCTGGGGATTCTTCACAACAGAGAAAATATGCTTTGTCTTCTATTTCTTTTTCTGTGGGATGTCCGCTTGAAACACCTTCAGAGGATTAGACCCCTGATATGACTCTATACAGGTGGTAGGAATTTCTCCCCTCACTAAAATCTGAGGAATCCCCTTCAGGCCCTTGCCCTTGGATATTATCAGTCAAGGTTCCCCCTCAACATCAGGTACAGATTTTTGAAAAGCCTCAGAGAATGTGCAAGAATTCGGATCAATGCTGGCCTGAGACAGAGTCCTGGGGTCAGAGGCTGGAGAACAGCCAGATCGGGCTGGACTTTTTTGATCTGCTTCTTAGCATATGGCTGATCATTGGGATGGCAGGATTCCACCATGGCACCCTGAGCTAACAACTTAAGACACTGGTTTCTCAAGGTATATGGACAAAGAGAAGAGTTAACTATGTAGGGTCTTAGGCACAAACACCTGGCAGACAGAACACTGTGTATGATCGTGGGAAGTAGCCAAACAAAAAAGACACTGGTTGTGACCGTCTTTATGGAAAATCTGCCTCCCACACTGACATTTCCCCTTTCTGGATGCCATGAACACAATACCAAACATGAATAAAAAGGAAGAGAACAAAATCCCAACATGGCACTTATCTTGGTAACCAGCACAGCACAAGGGCATTCAGACTGACAGATGATAATGACATTTGGACTTGCAGCAAAGAAGTTCTGAATGTTTGCTTCAGTAGGTCAACTTTATGCCCTACATCTTGCATGGGGAGCACACATGTGATGTACTGTGCCTATAAGAGCTGAAGGCTTTTGTATGCTGGCCGGACGTTGGGCTATTCTTGGCAGGAGATCCCTTAAGTGACGGTAATATGGAAGGACATCAATATCCACATTGCCCATTACCACACAACAAACACAGGTATACCTTCATGCATTTAGCCACCCACACCTTTATGTTACCGATTTCCTCTGTCCCTCTGAAACATCTGCTTACTGTAGGGAGCTACCTGAAAAAAACAGACGTATCGTTATAAAACAGAGTGGGGAGAGGCATCAGCCTGTTGTTATCGAACATGCAATAGACAATGCTAATATTTCCCTACAGCAAATATGAGTCAATAACAAATATTCAGCTAAGTCAGCAATTTCCTACATTCACAGGCTCATAGGTATATACTAGGCTAACATCCACCATGGCACTTTATAAGCCTAGCCATACAATCCAACCGAATTGTGTCTCTATGTATCATGGACGTTTCTTAGCGGGGGGGGGGGGTATGTGTGGGGGAAGGTATGTTAATTTTGCATTACTGTCTGCCTCTATCTACCATAGATACGGGGACCACACCTGGGGTGAATTTCCTATTTCACATCCATTGGCAAGGTTATGCTTAAACAGGGTTAGGGATGGACATGTTACCCTTTGCTGGAATTGAAGAGCAAGCTGTGCTAACTCCATCAACTGATGACGTGTATGAATCACATGCACCACAGTAGAAGTTTTCAAGGGTGAGAACCAAACACTGTACCTTGGATCTGGGAGGCAAACACCTTACTCATTATGCCATTTTAGTTGCATCCTGTCTACTCATCCCACACTATGCACCACAAATCGGTCAGACCATGAAAGCATGAGAATGCAGACTCACAGTGTGAAAATTATATTGACAGATAACCAAGAGGCATTGTGATGAGCAGTTCAACCCCACCATCCTGTGACATGAAGTACACAATGGATTGTTTTATTTTCTCTATTCCTCCCTTAGATATGCTCCAGATGGGTGGAGGAAAGTTTGAACCTAGACTGTACTGAAAGCAAACATCCAGACACTACACATTTACTTGGAAGTGCAATGAAACCAACTAAATATACACAAGGGAAGAAGCAAATATAGACTATGTAAAAATACAGGATCCTTACTGCACAGACAAAGCAAGTATCATGCCAGCTGTAGTCCAATGCTTCCAGGAATCTGTCCCCAGCATCAATCTTGAAGTCACAGCCATGGCATTTTGTACCAAACATCTTCTCGTAATCTGGAAAAAGAAAACAATCATGGACAGTTCAAAATTCAGTTACACAACCAAAATCTAAGCAGTCAAACCGAAGGCCCTTCTAGAGGACGGGAAGTATTTGTGTGTGACTGAAATTGATAAATACTCCTTGACAGATGGACAAGAACAACAAGAGTAAACATATCACATACTAGATGTAATACAAAAGAAAGTATACATGCAGTACAGCCGCTAAGACATCTTTTAACAGCGAATAAAAATTTATTTACAATTAAATTACAGCATCACACTCTTTACAACAAATTAATAAAACGAACAGCCTATTCATAACATGGCACTACCCACTTTAACTTCCTTATCTTTGTGGTAATTTAGCAAGAAAGTACAGTTGTGTACCTACCATAAATGTAGATGTTCGAGTGTATTCACTGTTGCAGTCATTACACTTGGGTTATCCTGCTGGCAGGCTACCCGCAGTCAGCCTGAGTTCCAAAGTCTAGGTCCGGCGTCGGTTGCTGTCGCCTCCTCCCTGACGTCAGTGCGCCAGGGGTATAAAAGATGCAACCGACGTCATTTTCTTCAGTTTTTCTTGCCCCAGATGTCAGGTGCCCCCAAATAGGAAAGGCTGGAAAAAATTATGCCAAAAAACATGCGTGTACTAAAATAAACATTTCCTTCATCTACAAGCAAATACACCACATAGGTTGTATAAAGTTGAGAAGTACAGAAAAATCCCAGCAATGAAAAGGGGGATGGTGGGTGGGTAACCTGGACTGCAACAGTGAATACACTCTAACATCTACATTTATGGTAGGTACACAACTGTACTATGTTTATCGTGTTTCACTGTTGCAGTCATTACACTTGGGTTGAATCCCAAAGCTGAGGTTGGGTGGCTGGGCCTAAATAGGATTAGGAGAGGCTACCAGGCCCTGCAGAACTGCAGTGGCAAAGCCTGCTCTGGATTTAGAGTAGAGCGGTAAGTGGTAGTGCTTGGTGAAAGTGTGCACTGAACTCCATGTTGCAGCTTCTAAAATGTCTTTGGTTGGTACGCCTCTGAGAAAGGCTGCTGAAGTGGCTGCTGCTCTAGTAGAATGTGGCCTAATGCCCTTAGGCACTGATTTGCCATGTTGTGCATAGCAGAAGCGAATGCAGTGTCCTATCCATTTTGAAATTGTCTGCTTTGAGATGGGCTTTCCTTGTGATCCTGTAGCATAAGCTACAAACAGTTGCTCAGTTTTTCTGAAAGCTTTTGTTTTGTCCTAGTAGAATCGTAGCTGTCTGTGCATGTCCAAAGCGTGCAGAAGTCTCTCCCCTTTATTCTGGGGATTTGGACAGAAAGTTGGCAAATGAATGGTTTTGTTAAGAGCCACACTGGAAACCACCTTTGGCATAAATGTTGGGTTTGTCCTTAGAGAGACCCTGTCCTGATGAAAAATGATGAAAGGTTCCACTGCCATTAATGCCTGTAACTCTGAGACTCTTCTTGCTGAAGTTATTGCTAGGAGCAGAGCAGTTTTCCATGATAAGAATTTTATATCAGCTGTGTTGGCTGGCTCAAAAGGAGGCAGTGTGAGCTTTTCTAAAACAAAATTGTCCCAAGTAGGTACTGGTGCTCTCCTTGGGGGTCTTATGTTTCTTGCCCCTCTGAGGTACTGCCTTAGTAGTGGATGTTAAAAAATAGGAGGGTCCGTATTGTAATGAGCTGAAATGGCAGAGGCATGGATCTTAATTGATGAGAAGGATAGGCCTTTGTCCAGCATCTCAGTTAGGTATTGTAAAATCTGAGGTATATTTGGAACAAGTGGTTTGAGTCCTTGTGCCTGGTTCCAAGCACAGAATCTCTTCCATTTTTCTGCATAAGATTTCCTAGTGCTGGGCCTCCTGGCTTGTAAAATGACATCCATAACAGCTTTAGAGAGAGGTGTGGTCTGAGTGACTATATTATCTGCCATGCAGCCAGATTTAAGGTTCTGAGTTGACTGTGTAGAATCTGATTGTTTTGTTGAGTCAGAAGATGAGGAATTTGAGGTAAAGGCCAGGCTGGGCCTTGAGACAAGCTCTTTAGGATTGGGTACCAGTGCTGGTGTGGCCAATTTGGGGCAATCAGGATCATTTTTGGCTTCTCTTGCCTGACTTTTTGGAGCACCTTGGGAAGAAGAGGCAGTGGAGGGAAGGCATAAACTGCTGGGTTTTCCAGCTGAATGAAAGAGCATCCACTTTCCATGCTTGTGAGTGATAAGTCCTTGTGGAGAATTTCTGTAGTTGGCAGTTGTGAGGGGAGGCAAAAAGATCTATGTCTGGGCGTTCCCATTTCCTTGTTATTATGCTGAAGACCTGTGGATTTAGTTTCCATTCGTGCGGATCCATGAGATTTCTGCTTAGTTCGTCTGCCAGTGTAATTTTCGTTCCTGGCAGGAATTGTGCTTGCAGATGTACTTGACAGGTCAGTGCTGTGTTCCACAAAGTCATGGCTTGCCTGCAGAGGGGGTAGGAATGTGTGCCCCCTTGCTTGTTTATGTACCACATAACTGTGGTGTTGTCCGTCTTTAATAATAGTTGTCCTGGATGTAGTAGATCCTTGAAAGCTGTCAGGGCATTCTGTACAGCTAGCATCTCTTTTTGATTGATGTGAAGATGCATTTGTTCCTTGGGCCACGTGCCCTGAATACATTTTCTTGCCATGTGTGCCCCCCAGGCATAATCCGATGCATCTGTTGTTATTTTCTGCCTGACTGTGGGTAAGGTGAAAGGCTGTCCCTTGTTGTGGTGACAGGCCCGGGACCACCATCGAAACTTCTGCTGTAGACAGGGAATTATAGTTATTATTGTTTCCAAGCTGTGGCAATGTTGAGTCCAAACACTTTTTAGATACCATTGTAGTTTCCTCATATGCAGTCTTGCATATGGAATTAGTAGAATGCAGGATGCCATGAAGCCCAGGGCCTGCAGAATTTTTCTTGCAGGGAGCTGGGTCTTTGTTGCCATCATTTGAAAGTAACGAGTCAGTTGCCTTTGTTTGTCTGGCATGAGATAAGCCATCTGGGCAGTTGTATTTAAGTTTGCACTCAGGAATATTATCTCTTGAGAGGGCACGAGTTTTGATTTCTTTTCGTTTACTGTGTACCCTAGGCAAATTAATAATCTTTTTACAAACGCCAGATGTTTTAGTAGAATGTCCTTGCTCTCTGCTTGAATAAGGCAGACGTCCAAGTAGGGATATATTTGAATTCCTCTTTGTCTGCAAAATGCAATTACTGGTGCCAGGCATTTTGTGAAGACCCTGGGTGCAGTAGATAAGCCAAAGGGCAGTGCAGATAATTGGTAATGCATTGAGCCAGCTATGAATCTGAGGTATCTTCTGCAAG
The DNA here is from genome assembly GCF_019279795.1 of Protopterus annectens. Taxonomy (NCBI): domain Eukaryota; kingdom Metazoa; phylum Chordata; order Ceratodontiformes; family Protopteridae; genus Protopterus; species Protopterus annectens. The sequence goes on along the minus strand of NC_056733.1, from coordinate 1,474,357,637 downwards.
ACTGTCTGGGACATGCAGGTATGCCTCCTTGAGGTCCAAAGTAACTAGCCAAGCCTTCTTGCCCAGCATGGGTAGAAGTTGCTGCAATGTTAACATTTTGAATTTTGGAACATCCAGGAAAGTATTTAGGATTTACAAGTCCAGTATTGGTCTCCAGGCTTTGTCCTTTCTGGGTACCAGGAAAAGTCTTGAGTAAAATCCTTGTCCCTGTTCTTGCTGTGGTACTCTTTGAATAGCTCCCATGTCCATGAGAGCAGCAATTTACTTTTGTAAAGTAAATTGGGTGATTATGTGCCAATTTTGTGAGAAAAGTGCTAGCTTTCCCCCTAGGGGTGCTGCCAAAAGGTAAGTGCTTGGCCTTTGTAGAGGGAAATCATTGGGACTGTTTCCTATAAGGTTGTGATTCGTCTTCTCCTCCTTTGGGGACAGAAGCACCCCATTGTTTAGGTCTGTAGGGTCCTTGGGGCTGCGATCTGCCTCTTGGGCATCTGTATCTGCCTCTTTGTGGCCTGTCTGACACCTGAAAGGGCCAATTTTTTGAAGGCCAGTTTGTGCTAAACCTAGGTGGTTGAACCTGTAAGAAATCCTTTACGGTCTGCATAGATTTTGCTTTATCCTCCATTTTCTTTAACACCTCTTCTGCCTTAACATCAAACAAAGTATCATGCTGTAGTGGAGCATCCAATAATTTTACTTTAACATGTTCAAGTAAACTTTGTTCTTTCAATCAAGCATGCCTTCGAATGACAGAGCCTGTAACTGCGGCTCTGCAAGAAGCCTCTAATGAATCAAAACCACATTGCAGAGTATGCTTTCCCACTTGTTCAGCTTCATGCAATAATTCCTGCATTTCCTTATTATCAGGACTTTGAGTTTGTAAGCATTTTCTGTTTTAACAAAGACATGAGGTACTGTTGATATTTAAGCATGTGAAACTGGCAGTTTAAAGCCCTTACAGCTAAAGTAGCAGAAGTGTAAACTTTTTTCCCCCATCTATCCAGAGCTCTAGAATCCCTATTAGAAGGGACAGGTTTTTTTACAGTGGAAGCCTTAACCCCTTTGGGACCCTGAGAAATTGTTTCTGGGTCAGTAGCAGGGTTTTTATAAAGAAATTTATGAGAGTCAGGGACTGTGTAATACCTGTCTGGCTTGACTGGTGCAGGGGGTAAAGAATCAAGAGACGGACTGGATTCAGAGAAAACATCATCAACAATATCAAGCACAGGGGGGATAGCCAGGGGCCTGTGCTGAGGCAGTAAAAGAAAGTCTCTGAGCCTTTTCTTGGATTCTGAATAATCCTGGCTCTCCCAGTGGAAATGCTCCCTCATGGTGTGCAGAGTTTCCCCAAAAGAATAATCCTCAGGTGGACAGGCTGAAGGTATAGATTCTTCAGCATCAGAGTCCTCATAGGAAGGGAGAGAGTAGCCTTGATCCGAAGAGGAATCAGAGGAAATAGAAACCTGGTCAGAGGAATCATAGTCAGTGTCTTGACTAGGCCTTTTATCAGGAGGGGGATGGGAACCCCTGATCAAAGTAATTAAGTCTGCGGCCATTTTAAGCATCTGTTTCTTTGGCATGGATGACTGTCCAGGAGAATGCTGTACTTGTTTCCTTGTCTTTAATGGTGTCTTTGACTGTGCCTTGGCTGCTGCAGTGGACTTAATAGTAAGCTGTGAAGGTCTGAAAACACCCTCAGAAGCCTATGCCTGCTCAGCAGCTCTGGACCCATCTGAGGGAATAGTTTCCGTAGGCCCAATACCTTGAGTATCCAGAGGCCTAGTTGTCTCCACATGGGAGTCGGATACGTGCTGTGGCTCTGAGGTAGCAGGTGTCAGGGGCTGCGAAAGCACCTCACTGAGAACCGGCGAATGGGTGACTGGCCTAGAGGAGGCTTCGTCGGTTTTGGACCTCGGATGCCTGTCCTTTCCCTTGTCTTTGCGTTTTTTATGAATTCTGGTCGTCGGTTGTTCCGACGGCATTATGTAGTTAAACCTTCGGCCAAAGTAATGTAAAGCAAAATCAAACCGACGCTTAATAGTGCATTTGTTGAATCTAGCACAAAACCGACAACTAGTACCGTCGTGGTCAGGGCCTAGGCAAGGAATACAGTAAGAGTGATAGTCCTTATGAGGTATTTACTTCCCACAAGAAATACAATTGTTAACTTTTACTGACATCGGTCTGGAGCAAGAAAAAGTTTCCCCAACGGGGTACTTAGCTTTATTGAAGGCTTTGGTTCTGAAACTCTGTTTCGAAAATCTCGGGAGTCGGCCGACCGGCACTTGCGAACTGCTTTTGCTTCGGGCACCGTGTGGCAAGAAAGACTGAAGAAAATGGCGTCGGTTGCATCTTTTATACCCCTGGCGCACTGACGTTAGGGAGGAGGCGACAGCAACTGACGCCGGACCTAGACTTTGGAACTCGGGCCGACTGCGGGTAGCCTGCCAGCAGGATAACCCAAGTGTAATGACTGCAACAGTGAAACACGATGAACATCTTAAATGTAGATGTTGTTCAACTCAAGTATATGAATTTTAGTGTGATTAAAAAAGCTGATAAAGCATCCCACTGGTACAGATGGAAGATATTTACCTGTGCAGACAGTGGTCCAAGTTTGGGGAGACTTTTGAGTAACTGAATACTCACCTTGGAAAGAAAGAACAAAAAGTACTTACCATCTCAGTCATGACAGATAGATGGTGAGTGACAGTTACCTATGTGATTGCTCATGGAGGCTGTGGGCCTTGTAGGAAGAGCATTACTAACACGGGGATGAGGAACAAGAAAGCTCCCTAGTAAAAATGTGAAGGAACAGGTTTTCAATCACTATATTTCCTAGCGACATGGACATAAGTAGCCAAATCAGCAATCCATCCTCCTGACCCATTTCTGACTAAAGCCTCACTGTCTTTCACCAGATCAATGACAAAGGAGCAATGGAACGGGTCTTGTGGGAATGGAAGATGGCAAAGCAGGAAAAGAGGACAGCTGAAGGATCCGTGCCTATCAGGTGGAAAATGGGGAATCATTAAAAGCCATGGTAGTAGCCTATTCAGGAAGGCTGTAGATTTCAGAAAACATATTTCTTATTGCTGCAGTGTATGGCAGTGTATAACTTTTAAACTGACATAACTAGAAGTTAAATAAATGTTTTCACTCTAATTTTACTTTTTTGTTATATTTAAGTTTTACATTTTGTAGAAAATATTACACATTAAGCTTCATTTTGTATGCAAGTACTAATAGACAATAAACTGCTGACCTAAAAGATTAATTAGTTACAAGCAAGGGGTGGAACTTAGGCAGACTACACAGCTGGTGGCTAATTTCACACACAGCAGTCCCTGACTTCATATTTATTTTAGCACACTCAGGGTTGCTTACCAATGGGATGCATCTGATTTCTTCACAAATGCAAAAATAACTTGTGCTCAACCATGTTGGCACCCACCCTTTTGATCCGTTTTCTTTTTACAGGTACAGAATATGTGGGAAATGGAAAAGTCGTGTTTATCAACAAGTGTACAATATTAGAGAGGCACGTAAAGAAATAGTCAATCTCTAAGCATCTATGATCCTGTCAATCAGCAAAAAGAAGCAACCTATGAAAAAAATACAGAATGTTCTTTGATGGCAGAAGGAACTTAAATCTGAGCTCCCAGAAAAAGAAAAAATCAAAAACGTATATAAAGGATATTTGTGCAATAAAGCATGTAACTCATAATGAATGTAATTCAGGTGTGAAGAGGTAACATTTATAGACTGATGGGAGGAGGGGAACAGTGGATGCAGTAGGCCTCTGGGATATGATTTGCAGAATGCAGTATTATCCCTTTATCCCTTCTGTAGACACTTCTCTGTAATGAAAAATGATGATGCACATGTCAGGGCAAACACAGACATTATACAGGGGATAGCCTTTCTGTTTAAGGAGCACAGTGACCACCAGCATTGTCACAAATACTGCCTACAAAAAGCAGCAGCTCAAAAATAAATACCCAAGAACAGTGAAAAAGTGATGGAAGACAGGTGTAACATCTTGCAGAACTCACCAAAGGCAAAGGATGCGATGTCTACACAGGCATAAAAAGTGGATTCCTACGACATAATTGACTGCTTAGGTTGTTGAATGCTTAAACATCGACACCTAAACGTCAAACTCTTAGAATAGCGAATGGCCACATACACAAATTCTTTCCTCGGGAAAGAATTTGTTTGGCCATTATCAGGGATTTGCCCTTTCCTCAATGTAGACCAATTTCAGAGTTGGTATATTAAGTTAGGGTGTGTGTGTGTTGGGGGGGGGGGTGAAGCCCCCCCACTATGTTTGGATTTTCTTGTTTATTTTGTTTCCGGATGGCCTAGCGAATTCTTTCCCGAGGAAAGAAGTCACGTATGTGGCCGTTCAATATTCTAAGCTTTCGACGCTTAGGTGTCTGTTTAAGCATTCGACAATCTAAGCTGTGGATTATATGATACAGATGTTAAAAAGTGCATAACAAAAACCTGAGATGAGGTACAGGACAGTGATTAAAAAAACGAGATGGAAAAGTCCAGTTGGATGGCTCCTTTCAGTACATCTTCAAGTGAAGGAAAGATCTGGAGGCAAGAAATTTGCCCAGTACCTTGGCAAGAAGGAATGAGGAATAAATAATGATTGCAAAAGCAGATGTGGAGGGTAAACAGAGAAATCACCTGGCTTGGCAAACGTTTGGAACAGTAAATAAGTAATTTGAAAAAATCAAGGGTGTGGTGGAGGGGATTTTTGGTTAGTACCACATTCAGTATGAGTTTTTCTGAAGTGCCTCTCTTCCATGGCCAGCCTCTGTGAAGTAGAGGACTACATACTTTAAACACCTAAAGATTTGCTCAGTTTACTGCTCTTCAATGCTGGTCTACTAACTACTGTCCAATATAGTACATTGCACAATCCAGAAGAAAGCAGGAGACTGCATAAAGGAAAAAGAAGACCAAAACTACGTTCTCTTTCTGGGTTTTTACTGATTTAAAACATGATAAAGATGTCATAGTTTTCCATTAATGAGCTCCCCAGGAAGCAGGACAGTTTGACCCCAATGCAACTGGATGTACTTTCATATTAAGATTCACATTTATTGTCTATGGGAATATTTACTGGACAGTTTGACACCAATTACATTTAGTAAAAGCATTTTACTACTTAATATTTTAATTAGGAATTTTACATAGGAATTTAATATATTATTTAACATTTTAATATGCAAATGCTAATTTAACATTTTATGTAATCATCATTATCAGCCTCCTGTTTCCCATTTTTTTTTCCATGGGGTCGGGGTATCGTGCTGTCGCCAACTCTTTCAATTCAGTGCCACACTCCTACCTTCTTCAACACTCATGCCTGACTGTCGCAGATCGTCTTTCACACAATCCATCCACATCTTTGCTGTACATCCTCGCATCCTCTTACCTTCTTCCTATCTGTCCCAAATCTTCCTCACCAGATTATCTTCTGCTTTTCTGCATGTGTCCAAACCACCATAATCTGTTCTCTTTGATCTTTTCTGTAACTGGAGCTACTTTGGCTTCTGCTCTTATGCTGTCATTTCTTAGTCTGTTCCACAGTGTGTATCCTATCACCCTTCTCAGGCACTTAATTTCCATCACCTCTAGCTTCTTCAACTGTTCTGCCTTTACTGCCTAGGTTTCTGTACCATACAGTAGTACTAGACACGCCAGTGTCTTGTACACCTTACTTTTCAGCTTCTTTGGCATTCATCTCTCATAGACTACACCTGACACTCTATGCCAGTTGGCTACAGACCCTCTGATTCTAGCTTTAACCTCTTCATTCAGACTTCCCCTTCTCCTCAACCACCCCTCTCAGATACTTGAAGCTGTTCACCTGTTCCACTATCTTCCCTTCTATCTCTATTCTCAGCTTCTTCGGATTTCCCCAATTTGCTGCCATTACCACTGTCTTATCTGTACTTAGCTTCATCCCATGTGCCTTCAGTTTTGCACTCCATTCCCCTATCCTTTGCTGAAGCTCTAGCTCAGAGTCTGCTTGTAATGCCACATTGTCTGTATACAGCAACTTTGTTAATCTGCCCCTTCTTACCTGTTTACTAATGTCCATCACCAGTATGAATCGCAATGGGCTCAGAGCTGAACCCTGGTGTACACCCACTCCCACTGGGAACCCCTCTGTGAGGCCGAACACTATTCATACTTGAGTCATTGGATCCTTGTACATAGCCTGCACTAATTCTACCATTGTTTCTGGGACTTCAAACCACCACAGTACTGCCCAGATCAGTTTTCTTGGGACCTTGTCATATGCTTTCTACAAGTCTAGGAATGTCCAGTTGGACTCTCCTCATCTCCACCTTCTTCTCGAGTATCTGTCTCACTGCAAACATCAGATTAATTGTGCTGCATCCTGATCTGAATTCAAACTGCTCATTTTTCCATCTTACATTCTACTGCTCTGCGTATCGGTTTATCAATCACCATCTCCAGAACTTTCATGCAATGCGACAGGAGTTTGATGCTTCTGTATTGCCCACAGTTGTGGATGTCCCCTTTGTTCTTGTACACTGGCAAGAATATGTTTATTCTCCAGTCATCTGGGATACACCTTTCTCTCCACACTGCTATGACTACCCTCAGGAACCATTTCTCCCCCATCTCACCCAGCATCTTTGTCATATCTGCTGTGACCTCATCTGAGCCTGCTGCTTTCCATGACTTCATCTTCTTTAATGCTGTTATCATTTCTTCTATAGTGGGCTCCTCTTCTTCTCTCACCGTAGGCTGTGTCTGGGGCAGTACAGCTTCTGTGCAGTTTTCTTCATTCAGAAGCTGCTGGAAAGGGTCTTTCCATCTGCCTTTGATGTCCTGTGGACTGGTGAGCAGGTTGTTGCTGACATTCCCCTTATGAAGGGTGTCTGACTATGTTCTTTATCTTTCTGTTTTTGCCTTGCAACCTGATATAGTTTCTTTGCACCACTTACTGAGTCACTTTCCAGAAGTTGGTACGTCTCAAATGCCCTATTCTTTGCTATTGCTACTTCTTTCTTGGCTTCTTTGTTAGCCAACCAGAAGTCCTTCCTAACCTGGTCAGTTTTTCTATCTCTCACTTCTTCCTGCACTCCTTTCTTTTTATGACTTCCTGGACTTCTACATTCCACCATCAGCTTTCCTTATGTACCTTATTTCTATACCTGGCTCAGCCACATATTTTTTTCTGTAGTCCTAACACATGCTGTTTTTAGGCGTTGCCATTCTTGTTCAACTCCATCTATTTCCTCATCTTCCTGGTGTGCTAGAGCCCTGAGTAATTCCTTGAACTGTTGTACTTTCTCTCCAGTCAACTTCCAGGTGTTCAGCCTGGTCTCTGTTGACCTTAGAGCCTTCTCTGACCATTGCTTGTAGCTGATTGTGGCAACTAGTGGTTTATGCTGTGGGCCAACTGTTTCACTGGGGATGTCTTGCAGTCATGAATTTTACCCCAGTACCTTTTCCTTACTAGGAGGAAGTCTACCTGAGTTGCATGTTGGCTAATCTTGTATGTGATCTTGTGACTCTCTCTCTCTTTCTGAACCATGTGTTGGCTACTATCAAGCCATTTGTCAGACAGACGTCTAGAATGGCTTCTCCTTCTTTATTCCTGTTGCTCCACACATGTGGATCCAGGCAGTCCTCATATCCTGTTCTGTCTGTCCCGATATGTGCATTCAAGTCACCCATTATCAACACCAATTCATGTTGTCCTGCTTTATCTAGTATGTCCTGCAACTGCTATCTGAATGCACTGTTTTTCTCACTATCATAACCCTGCTGTGAGACATAGGCTGAGATTATGAATACTGCCTGTCACTACACTGTAGTCTGATTGCCACGAGTCTTTCATAAATTCTGATGATATCCCTCACTGCCTTCTGAAGCCCCTCTCTCTCTCACCGCAATTCTTACACCATTTCTAGCCTGTCCCCTCCTGAGTAGTAGAGTCTGGATCCCAAGCCAAGTGGCTTTGCTGCACTGCCCTTCCATCTCATCTCTTGGACACATAAGATGTCCAGCCTCCTCCGTATCATCATGTCATCCACTTCCAAGCTGCATCCTGTCAGTGAACCTACATTAAGCATAGCAATTATCAGTTCATGTTTGGCAGGTTGGTTGGTTTTACGTCCAGCTTTTGCTATGAGATATCCCAGGTAACCCAGGCTGGGCAACTAGACACCAACCGGCCAGTAGCTTACTGACTCAGGGCTACTGGGCTTTATGGCAGACACACACTGGCCAATAGGGGCACATACAACCCTCTCACTGTCAGCAAAGGTCCTTGGCAGAGGTCAGAGTAGGCCAGGTCCTCAACCCACTTATCACCTGTAACTACCCATGCCCATTTTGGCGACATTAGTCAACAGGACCAAATCACCTACAGCCCTATTTTACACCGTTGAGTGGCTAGCCCTGCCACGGTGTGCAGTCTGCGATCCATATTCTCCTACCTTGACGATACTAATGAATAAATGAAAATAAGTGTTTAATCAACACAACCAATGAAGTAATACGAAAATAAACGCTTAAAGTCTTATGGATCCCACCAAAAAGAAGTCAGCAGGCAGAAAATGTAAATTCCACTCTTCTGATGAAGTCCACGTTTTAATGGATGAAAGCGCTCAATCATGTGGATTATTGTGTAAAAAGAGTGGAATTTACATTTTCCGCCTGCTAACTTCTTTTTGGTGGGATCCATAAGACTTTAAGCGTTTATTTTCGTATTACATCTTGAGGATACTGCGCACCACAGTAGATACCCAGAGAGGTTGGTCTGTACAACTCTTCCCACTATAGGGCACCATATGGAGTCTGAACTGCTGCTCACAGCTCCATTCATTGGTGAGTTTGAGATGGAAACACTCAGCATGTTTTTTGGACATGGAAGAAACCCCACGGAGACAAAGGGATAATGTACAAACTCCAGCCAGGCATTGGTCGGAGGTCAGGATCGAACCCCGTACCTTGGGCATGGGAGGTGAAGACCTCAACCATTATGACAACTGGTCTCCAATATTTTATATAAAATTTAAATAAAATTAATTTAATTAACAATAGTTTTTAACATGTTAACAATAAAATCAATCAGGAATTTTACATAGGAAGTTAACATATTTAATATTTTAAACTTTATAACCATAAGAAATTAATATTAATATTATTATTTTATGCAAATCAAATGTAAATGTTTTAAGCAGTTATATATATTTATATATATATATATATATATATATATATATATATATATATATATATATATATATATATATATTAAAGTTAGCTCATTAAGAAATTGTTAGTTTTCTATGATTGTACCAGTTTACAGACCAGTAATGTGAACAATATTTTGTTCTAATGACGGGTTATTTTCTATTTAGTTATGTTTGTTTGTTTGTGTCTTTCTGCTTTTCCCAGTTAGGGGTCGCCACAACGGAACTCCGGTCCGCTAATGATTGGTAGTTGATTTTTACGTACCGGCTTGCCAGGCCTGACGCACAACCTTCAACGAAGGTACGCCCATTCACGCATGTCTCCACGCAGAAGACGCTCTAGCTGATAATCGAACCGGACAGCGTCTTACTGTGAAGTGACAACGCTACTGCAGCACCACCACCGCATGATTGTCATATGTTTTCGATATTCTTGCTGAGTGTTATAAACTATTATAAAGACTTGTTACAGATCTAGATATGGAATGTGTTAATGCAGGAGTCAAAACATCCAGGGTCAAAATGTCCTGTACCCGCTCTATAGTGTACCAACCTTTGGGGAGAGTAGAAGCTTCCACAGGAAACCTGATCCTGGGTTCTACTGAAGGATTAGAGTGCCTGTTCCACTGGGGTATAGGCCTGAATTTTAACTGTCCAGCATCTGCAGAGGTGGAGTCTTATGGATTATAAATAACTGGGGGGGGGGGGGTTGCTCAGTTCAGTGCTCCTCAGTTACAGGCTGCTGACAGTGCTCTAACAAGAGATGTGGAAAAGTTAAAAGGAGAGAAGAAAAGCAGAAGACCACAAAGCCCTTTTCCATCAGAGTTATCGATTCAACATGCAACAATGAATTCACTAGCTTCCTTAGACAGGGCCTATCTTGACAGTAGAGACTTAGTTGAACAATTATCTGACCCTGGTTTCCAATGAAGCCTGTTTTTGATTGGCTGGTTACCAAGTCGTGTAGAGTGGATTTTGATTGGCCATCTTCTGCAGGGACATAGGTTGAATTTTGACAGGCCAAATGCTGTGGGTCTACAGTCCTACAGACTATAAATAACCAAAGGTTTCCTTAGTCTGGTGCTGTTTACTGCTGGGCTGCTAATGTACAATATGAAGACAACAACAGCAGATTACAGAGAAGACCATAAAGGCCTTCTCCATCTTGGTTCTTACTGATTCAACATACAATGTTTTCATTGCTGACCTGGGAGTGGGTCTCAAAGAACCAGCCTCTGATGAGAGTAAATGCTTCTATATGAGAGTTACATGAGCTAGGGTTCCAGTGAAAGAACAGAGTGCTGTCTGTTTTTGACTGTCCTACTTCTGGAGGGAATAGGTTGGATTTTGATTGACTACTTCTGCAAAGTAAAAGCCTTGCAAACTCTAACCAAAGGTTTGATCATTCCAGTGCTCTTCTATGCTGGTCTGTTGACAGCTCTCTAATGCTCAGCCAGAGCAGTCTTCACATGAGGAGGAGGAGGAGATCACACAGCCATTTTCAGATTGGGTTCCTATTGATCCAGTGCCCCATAAGACTACAATTGCTTCCTGGGAATGCATCTCTAATATACCAACCTCTGGTGTGGGCAGAAGCTTCCACATGACAACTACCTGGACTTGGATTGTGCCAGTGTTTGATTGGCTGATTTTTGGGGGATTTATACCCTGCCTGTTATTAGCCAGCTTCTGTATGGGGTGGGGCAGGCTTGCAGACTTTAAATAACTGGAGATTTGCTTGGCTTGAAATAAGAAGCAGTGTAAATCCTATTGGGAAAGCACTGCAACAGCATTGTCTACATCACGCAAACAAGCATCTACAGCTTACTGCAGATCACATAACATTCACTGCCTTCTCTGTCTCACTACTAGGATTGGTTTTATTCTTAAGCTTAAATCCAGTACATTGCTATTTGTTAGTCTTAACAACTGACACAGATTTGTGTGTGTTTTATTAGCTGAACTCCAGTTTTAGTATCATGCTTATTAAACAAATCTACATTTGTTAGCATAACATATTCTGCAGACACTCATTATTGACTATTACTCATCTTCCTGACTGCACTCATGTTTGCATCTCAGATAGCACATTATCATATGCTGTTTTCTGAACTGGTTGCACTTAAATAAGCTGTCTCCATACATTTCTGTACTGTTGCTTGTTGCACAGAATTGAATTACTGTTGGTTTACTGTTTAACTGATACATTCCTCTAAAACATATGCTAGCTCTACAGACTATTACATCTGTGTTATTACAGACACTGTAAATTGCTGCACTTCACCTAATTGCAGCAATGAAATTAGTATTGTAGCTCTGCTGTCTGTACTGTTATACTTAAGAAATGTACTATTTATTCCTTGTTGCTGTTCTGTTGTTCACTGCTGAAATATCAAAGGATATATTGCACTGTTGCTAATGTTTCAGGTAATGTTGCACTGTTGCCAATTACTAACATTAATTAGAAACCAAGTTATCTTATTATCTGAGTTACTGTTTCCCCCTTTTTGATCATTGGGGTTGTTGCATTGCTGTTTCTTATTAACTGTTCTACTGTTACAGCTACTGATACACAGTATTTAAACTAGACATTACTGGATTACACACAATCTGACACTGTTGTTTCTCCTACTGACAGCTGCATTAGTCCTACATTGTGCCTATTTACTCCACAATCACTGCACTTGGATCCATTGGATTAGACAATTTGTTGCTTACTGCTGCAATGTGCTAGTAAGGCACAGAATTAAACTACCATTTCATTAGCTGATCATACTTGGCTTCACGTTTAATCATTGCTGCATACCTGCTTGTGCTGACTGTTCCACTACATTGAAAACTTATGTTACAGCCCTCATTTACAGTACTTGATTCTACTGAACTAATCGATCTGATTTAAATTTGCTGATTGTTACCGACTGCAATTGCTACATACTGCCGGGACTATTACATTTTTGCACTTGTGAATGCTAACCCCATTGCTTACTGTATCCAAAGTCATATCTCATATTATTGTATTCTTTAACCACATTCCACAATATCACAGTTTTCAAGTCCAATCCATTATACCATTCTTTGTTATACCAAAAGTAGGATATTACGCTATCTTGTCTCAGACCACTTTTACTACATCATGTATTATGGAATCTCAGTCAATTTGTTTTCTGTGTGTAGCCAGCCTGACGGCACCAGGAATTTTGAGGCAATGTCTCATGCTTACCAAAAATTCTTAACTACCACCTCACAATTTGATACCTGCAAAGTGCAAGTATCTGCTAAACTTGGGTGATACACTCTCACTTCAAAACCTGTTTGGTTAGCAGAAAGCACATACACCTACAGCACAGATCACCTCCACTACAACAACTTACACTGAGGTTAAGAGAACACTGTCTAAGCCTCCTGGCCTAAGGACTAACTAAACTGTAACATTAGTCCCCTATCTTCATCCTGCATGCTTACAGCCCACAGCCAGTAAGTTTACCTCTAAAAGTCAACAGGATACAGACTCCATGCCCTTAACACCCACAGGGTTTGCATTCACCCACAGTAGACTTTTAGTAATGGGCAACTCTATTGTCAGATATACAGACTCTACTTTCACCATAATGGATAAAAATGACTTTCTGGAGTTAGGATCCAAGATAAAATTGGAGCTCTGAAATCCTTCAGTCCAGACAAATACAGTTATGACCTCATTGTGGTCCATGTGATGGTGAATGTCCTTAAGTGCTCTACCAAAAGGATCATGCAGAGAGACATGACTGATTTTGCTATGGCATTTGTCTGAGGCAGCAAAGACACTGGTTTTGAGTTGTATTCTGCCATTATGCAGAATGATGCCGAGATTCAAAGACAAGAAAATTAGCTTTTAATAATTTAGTATGAAACTCATGTCATTCTACTGTAATCCATTAACTGTCATATTGGGATGAGATTCTTCACCATTCCCGCCATGGCTTTCTCATTCTAGTGAAAGCAATTGATGCTCTATAGTGGCTTTCATAGGCAGAATCCATCTGCTGGACATTTCAACCTAGTAAACTTCTCCTCAATACAACAAAGAAATGCCCGAACTGGGGATACTCATGCATACTGAACACATTCATATACATACTGATACAGACACATAGCTTAAAAACAATGAAAGCACTCCCTTTATTCCTTGGTTTAGAACATATCCGGTCATTAAACCTACTGGCAATTGAAGTATACATCAGTATTTGCCAAGAACACCATCATATCATGACTGATCTCTCATGACCCTTAATTTTTAAGCCTTAGGTGTTCAAATCACCCAAAACATAACTAATTATCATTTTGTTAGCTAGTTCCATACTGATCACAATAGCTACCTTAACTAAAACACCCATTAATTCCAACACATTTATATTGTGGGACTTCAACTATCCATCAATAAACTGGCTGACCAATAGCTCCAGGGGTCGGCAGCTGACAAATGCTAACTCTTTGTACAAATACACAAACCACAGGGTAAAAAGGTCACACAGACAAACCATTTAGTAAAAACTAGCAGAACGAACCAGACAGGCTAGAGTCTTTACTGTGTAATACCTTAAAATTCCTTTAGTATAGGCCCATGGGTTATATCCTAATGACCGCTTAAGGACATATCTGTGTTTTAGATGCATGGCTTCTGAATGTCCACGACAAGTCTTTACTTGTGCATTTAGACCAATAAAACCAAATCCTGCTATTTTAACATCTCACTATGGCCGTAGTACCCTTATTTGTCCCCACAAATATGGCCACTTTTTGCACACTGTCATGTTATTACCTTGTCTTTTTCCTTCAGAACTGGTGGTACTTCTCATCTAAATACGTCTGTGCTTTGGGACCTCTCAAAAATAAACCTTCAATTAATTTATTACCAAAACCAGTTTTTCCACAATCTTCTTTCAAATAAAGTCTGGTCCCACTTTCATAGTTCGACAATCCCCATCTGCATCAGATATAATGTGAAATTTAAAAGAGAGCATCTATGGTGAAATACCTACAAAGAAACTATATAACAATAGAAAAAAATCACTTAATCCTTATGAGAGTTGCCATTCTACCTACCTTAAGAGAACACTTAAGCAAACAAAAAAATTGCTTAAAGGTACCATTAAAATGCTCAGAGCTGAATATGAAATTAAAATAGGAAACAATACCAAAAATAACTACAAATATTTCCTTCACTAAGTCATGACATTAAGAATTTGTACCCAGTGATGTTTAGAACTAGTCCACAAAAATTCAAAGGCAGTAGCTAATATACTAGCTGACAAATTTAGTGCAAATTTTCAAATTTTACAGACACACACACACATTATATATATATATATATATATATATATATATATATAGTAAAATCTGAAAGGTCAAAAGCAGGTGCATTGAAGGTTAAGAGTACGTGATTGACTGCACAGAATAAGTAAGCACTGTGATCGAAAAGTTATGTGGTCAAGGAAGCAAGTCCTTATATGGACTTATGTCTGATTATTTTCTTTTTCTACCTAGCAATAAGTATTCAGGTGTGTCTTAATGCTTACAGGGAATTACCTGATTGGTATATGCAAATCCTTTATTGTCTATTGGTGCACCTAGTCGACTTAGTATCAGTATTATCTAAGCATATATAAGCTGACATTTTCTTTTGTATGGGGAGACTCGTATATTGACTTTGGGTCTCCCACACGTGTGTTAATAAGAGAGAACTTGTGCTGCATGTTCTTTAATTTGCGATTAACTATTTGAATAGCAATTGTATTATCAGTTGATATTCCATAGCAGTTGGCGCCATGACTCGGATCAGAAATCCGGGGATGGGCTCCAGCAGATGACTGACATCTCATTAATGGGCCCGCAGACAGTTTTCTGTCTTTCGGGACCTCAGCCATTTGCAAGTGTCTGATATAAGTTTTCTTTTTTTTTTCTCTCTTTCATGGAAATTTCAAAAGGTAGGTGACATAATTCGTTAATGAATGAGTGAGGGTTAAACGATAATCTTCTGGCAACATGCATGTGAGTGTGGGTTACCGACTGTAGTTCGGTGTCAAAAAAAACAAACATGGACGTGAGTGTGGGTAAAGAATTACAGCCAGAAAGAGGAACTCCGGCCGGCTACATGTTTTACAAAGTGTCATGAGAAAGCTATTTGTATCTGAATCATTGGGTTACTCTCACCAAGAATGATGGGAAATTATGCTTCTCATCTAATGGCAGTTTTGACAAAGATGTGCTAGCTAATTTACAAAAGAAACTAAAAGTGAAAGGAAAGAGGGTACCACCAGGATGTTGGGCAGCTTTTAATGACTGGCAAGCAGAATCAAAGGATAGGGGAAAGGACTCCATAGTAAGAAGCTTAAACTTTAATCAAGATATATTAAAAGGGCAATTGAAGGCACTGAATCATACAACATATAAGATGGGAATAGTAGAAGGAAAACACTTAGACCCCCGCCATATACAGGGTTGCACCCCGTAGTGGGATTAAACCAGTTAAATATAGGCTCAACTGAACCTTCCGAGGAAGAATACATTTTTACTCTGCCCCAATATTGCGCTGCCTGCTTATGAGACAGCAGGCCAGGCGCAGGTGCATGAGCCACTACCTCAACAGCAGGTGCAACAACCTGCCATACTCCAGCCTGTTCGACAACCTACCAATGATACTGTTCAACAACCACAGCTGCTGCAAGGTACAGATCAGCTAGCACCTACAGTAAGTGATTCCCAAGTTACGTCTACCTCTGATGGTGTAGCTAGTCAAAGCACAGACCAGCTCGACCCTAGACTTCAGCTTAGAGATGAATCCACACCTTATATTGGCCCAGCGGTAAACACTAGATCTAGGGATCTGAATGTAATGTTTTTTACATTTTTTAAGGGCAAAAAAAAGCAGGGCTTAAAATCCACATGGAAACTGCTAGAGCACTTCCCAATTCTCATTGTACCAGAAAAGGATATTTAAGACCGGATAAGTTCAATCCAGACTCTGATCAGGATACCTCCTCCTCATCTTCGTCCAAGGAGGAAGCTGAAAAAGGGTATTTCCCGTTACGAGACATCCCAAACCCTGCACATGGTAGAGACAAAATGGCTCCTTCTACCATAACTGTCACCAGGGCATGGCCGGCAGTAGATTTTCAAGCGATTGAAAAGTCCCTTCTGCCCATACGGTCCAACCCAGCAAAATTCCAACAGATTTTGGCTGGTCATGTTAGCCTCAAAACCCCACTATTGAAGAAGTTAGGGCGGTATAGAACTATGCTGTTCCAGCTGACCTCTTAAAATGAATATGGGACCATTCAAACATCCCAAATCCCATTCTGCAGCATGGCACAATGGGAAATGATGGCTTTGAGTCAGTCAGGAGCTATATACTGGATGCCATTATGGTTATTTGTCCCCCTCTTCCCAACTGGTCAAAGATTAAGGCCATTCAACTATGGGAAGATGAACCAGTGGACACCTATCTGTCATGCCTTGATACTTTTGAAGCCTACTCATTGTATCCCAAGCCGACAGAAGGTCCTGCAACCAGTGGGCTGTCCACCACCTTTGTAGATGGTCTTCTACCCCCAGTTTGAGAGCAATTGAAAAATGTGTGTTTGAATTGGCCCAGCCTAGGCTTGCATGAGCTGGTTACCCAGGTACAGTATCTGATCTTATGGTAAAGGAAAAAAAGGACATAGAGAACCAACTTCTTCAGGCCCAATTACACATGTTCTCTTCCTTTTGGCAGCGGGGCCGAGGGAGGAGAAATCGCTCGGGAAGACAAGGCCTTAATGGACCAGGATTTTGAGCGTAAGGCCCCTCTCAGTGACCCCCTGCAAATAATGGCTTCTGACAACAAGTTCGGAGTCAAATGAGGGATGGTGGTGGAAACAGTAGCCTCTATGTCAACTGTGGACAGGCTGGTGATTGGAGGGACAGTTGTCTGTACATAGCATGGCAACCACCACCTCCCTCTCAAGAATTTTCACCAGACAACCGCTTTAATCAAGGGGAACAGTCTCACTCAGGCCAGAATCAGTCTTGGAACTCCTGGACCCCTCTCGTCTCACCTGAGGGCTCCCCTGAACAGATGCAGCAACTTTTCCCATTTGTACCAATCAATCAGCAAGGTCCACTTGTAACATTAACTGTGAAAAATAATCCTATTCTTTTCTTAATAGAGACGGGGCCACCAAATCTAAGTTTACATTGAAAGCTGCTAAAAATCTTCCCTTTTCCAGCAGTATCACTAAAGATGTGGGAGTTTATGGAGTCCCCCATAAGCTACCCCGAAACAGTCCAAGTACCAGTGAGTCTGGGTCCTTTAACAGAACATCATGCCTTTCTAGTTGGCATGTCAGCACCATTGAACCTACTTGGTCATGATCTGCTATGCAAACATGGGTGCACAACTTATTGCACTGAAGAGGGAATCTTTCTGAAAATCCCACCAGAAGAACAAGACCATGTCATGTTGGGAACATGTAATTTGGCTGATTCAAACTATTTGCAAGCGGTGTTCACACAGTGTCAAGAACAATCTTCTCCTCCCCGCCCTTCACTAGACACTCTCCCTATGTCACTATGGACTGCCCATGACAATGACATGGGCCTCTTACGTTATGAGGATCCAGTGAAAATCACCTTGAGGCCTACTGCAGCATTGCCCAAGGTACCTCAATACGCTCTTTCCATCCAGGTGGAAGCAGGAATTGCTCCAGTAAGCCAATAGTTAATGCAACAGTGTATTAAAGTTCACACCATTAGCCCATGCAATACTCCTATTCTACCAGTTAAGAAACCAGGCAGGGAAACCTAGTGGTTTGTTCAAGACCTCAGAGCAGTTATCAGGGCTGTTCTACCTGCCTTCCCTATATTGCCTAATCCTGCTACCATCTTGAGATGCATCCTTCCGTCTTCCAACACCTTCTCTGTGATAGACATTTATTCTGCATTCTTCTCTAATCCGATTCATTTGGACAGCCAATATCTTTTTTGGGTTCACATACCAGGGGCAGTATACATGGACTAGACTTCCCCAAGGGTATGTAGAATCAACTACTCTTTTCTCCAGGGAAATGAAGCAACAGTTGGATACCCTTGCTCTTCCTGCTAAAACAGTGCTAGTGCAGTATGTCAATGACATTGTCATTGCCTCTACCACTTCGAAAGCATGTCAAAGGGACATCCTTGCCATTTCACAGTATTTGGCTCTTCAGGGTTTTAAAGTGAACAGATCCAAACTGCAGTTTTGTCAACCCAAAGTCAAATACTTGGGTCATTTAATCTCGCATGGTGTTTGGAGAATTTTACCCTCCCGCATAACAGACATCCAAAATGCACCCAGTCCTACTACCCAACACCAACTCTGAGGGTTTCTGGGACTGGCTGGTTACTGCTGCCAGTGGGGTCCCTAATTTCTCAAAAATTACTCAGCCCTTACTTGCTTTATTGAAGAAGAATACTCCTGAGCCTCTTCCATGGTCAGGGGAGCATGATAACGCCTTTATACAGCACAAGGTACAGTTATCCAATCCGCCTGCCCTAGGTCTAATGGACTACTTGAAGCCACTTATTATTTTCTGTAGTGAATGAAATAAGGTGGCATTAGGCCTTTTAGCCCAACAATGCACCGGAGGATACCGACCGACAGCATAATTTAGCACCCAATTGGATGTGGTAGAATCTGAATTACCCACATGCCTGAGGGCAGTCACTGCTGCAGCCGTCCTAGTGGACCTTGCAGCCTCCATTACCTTAGGACACAACACCTTTTTAGCTGTCCCTCATGCAGTTCATGCCCTACTTTTAAAGACAAAAACACAATATTTATCTCCCTCTACACTGACAAAATATTAATTAATTTTACTTACTAACCCTGCCCTTCAAATTGTCAGATGCCCAGCACTTAATCCAGCATCATTAATTCCCACCTTGGATGAGGGTGAACCCCATAACTGTCTTATTGTTATTAAGTCTTCCCTTCCTCCTAGGTTAGACCTCCAGCACGTCTCTTTACAAAATCCAGATCTGGTACTTTTCATTGATGGAGCTTGTCTGCGCAACCAACATGGACAGCTGTCAGCTGCTTGGGCCATCTGCTCGCAAAACTCTATATTGTCAACTGGAACTTTACCATCTGGTTCATCAGCTCAAATAGCCAAATTGGTAGATCTCTCTACTGCCTGTCAATTGGCCAAGAACAAAACAGGCAATATATATACTGACTCCTGCTATGTGCATGGCGTAGTACATGATTTTGGAACTTTATGGAAAGAACGGAGATTCCTTACATCTACTAGTACTATTATCAAAAATGCATTTTATGTCATTTTGTTAGAACGTCTTTTGTTACCACAACAGGTTGCTGTTATTAAAATTGCAGCTCACCAGTCTGATGACTCTTTTGAAAGTAAGGGAAATGCTATGGCAGACTGGGCTGCAAAACAAGCTGCTCTTTCCATCTCTGTTCAGGGACAACCAATGCAGCTGTTTGTATTTCAACAGGTGTTGCAGATGTCTACTTTTTCAAATCAGTGTTTATTGAATTTGCGTCAGATTCCGAGGTGACTCAGTGGATACATGCAAATTGTAAACATGGCTAAGACTCCATCTGGAGACATCCCGATGTGGCACCAAAAGCCTTTTTACACGGATTGTTCCGCACCTATCATCTTCCTGTTCATCTGGGCCAGAACTCACTAATTAAGCTGATCCAATGTGATTGGCATGCACCTGGTCTTTCGGAAACTCTATGCCATTTTGCGTCAAGTTGTTCAATTTGTTTACCGTTTAACATTTCAAAAGGCACCCAGGTCCCACCCCAGCCTCTACCAAAACCGTTAGGTCCCTTTTGCACCCTACAATGGGATTTTATCAAACTACCTCCTTCTGCACATTTTAAATATGTTCTTACTATCATTGATGTTTTCTCTTGCTGGGTTGAGGCCTATCCATGGGCCAAGAATGATGCTGTTTCTGTTGCTAAAAAGCTATGCACTGACAATGACAGGATACAGAAAACAGATCTATACAAGAGGGAAGCATAAAGGAAAAGCAGTTAGGGATGGGCACATTTGGGGGGCTAGGCATCCCTTTTTCATACACATGTAAAGAGAAGGGATGATAGCAAGGGTGATAGGAGAACAGGGGGAGGAATAGTAGGGATGGGTAGACATTGGGGTACACAAACAAACAAACATCAAATACTGACAAGTGGGGGTGGATGTGCACATTAGCATGGGAGACAAAGGCTAAACAGAGGTAGTGTGAACAAATGGTGATGGGGGGAGAGAAATGAACCACACACAAAGGGTGTGTTGTGGCACAACGGGATGGGTTTACACCTTGCTAGATTTAATCAAATGACCCACAGGAATTTAGTCTGGACCCAGAAGACGGTTTTGATAATTCAAGGTTACTGGTGATAGGGGCACATTGCTCTGGAAGCCTGATGGCAGGGACCCGATGGTTGAGTGCATAACGCTATGTGCATAAGTAGCAGCAAGGTAGTAGCCACATAAGTTGGATATTGCCCTAGCTGCCTCCCCCACACTGATGGCTGGGCCACAGCAAGAGATTAAGCCAAGCTAGCTGCCTGAGAAAAATCAGAACTCTTCCACCCCAGCCTTCTCCACAGCCACAGGGGGCAAGGATCAGCTGCAGCTAATGTGCCTTCTACTCTTTGGTTTCTTGACCTGCAAGAAGGAGATACAATGGAAAGGATATCATCACTAAAGATGTCCTACTTGTGTGTGCTTCACAGAATTATAGCAATTCACAAACATATGTGGAATGTAACCACACTACATACATGGCATGCAAACTGATATTTTCTTGGGGCTGAAATGGACAGTTGACTATTTTAAATGCAAAACCAAACTGTGGAAAAGGAGCAGCAATGGCAGCACTACTATCAATACAGCATTTATACAAGCAGTCCTGAGGAGTCGTACAGTGTGGTGCAGTACTACAGACTCTGTGTGATGGACATCAGCTACTACCAATATAGCATTTATAGCAAGTTTGCAGCAGCAGACAAGCAAGATGGTTAGAAAAACCAGTCCTGAGGAGTCGCACAGTGTTGTGCTGTACTATAGACTCTCAGTGTGATGGACATGTCAGCTTAGTTATCAATGAAGCAGGGACAAATCTCAAGAGAATCACGGACAATGCCAGAAACAATCAAGGACATTTTTAAAATATTAGTACTATTAACCCGAGACACTGACAGAAGAAGAGAATGTGAATATTTATTTCTGAAGTAAAAAATATAACTAATTATTGCAATTATTTATTATATGCATTTAATTTTCCCCAAAAGTCCCCAGCTTTAGGCGGGATTAGGGGGGAAAGATCTAAAGAGTCAAAATCAGAGAAAGATGATGAGTATGCATATCAGCCCTTACCTTGGAACAGAGGACACCTGCATATATCTGTGATACTGTTTTTATGCAATCTGCACCTGTACATAGCCTGTGCATAATGTATGCATCTGCTTATCTACACAGTAGGTGAGGGAAGACAGACGACTATCAGGACTGCCCATCTCTGGACTATTCTGAATATCCTGCACATACATACTATGTGCTGATGTGGGAAAATTGTTGTGGGTCTCCGTGGTACCACAAAATAAAATCACAGGGCCCATTGTTACATGACACTATATTTTGTCCCCAACACATGCACTCAATAAAGTCTACTCTTTACCTGCAAACCCCTTGTAGGTCGCTGTGTAGCAGACACTCCAGCTGTACACATGTGCATAGCCATTCCTACTTGTACTCTGGAGTATCAATGGAGTTTAGGACATAGTATATCTGTGGCATCTACTCTATTCCTACCCCTGGACCCACATGTACTGTCTTGTATACCTACAGTAAACCACTGGAGTGCTTGGTAGCTTTTTTTTCTCAGTAGTCACCAACCTATTGGCGTGAGTCCTATTCCTCATATATAGAAGGTGTAATCAGATGCATTATATTCTGTCTTGTATTCTCATAATCTGAATCATAGCTAGAATGACATTTATACAGGCTGTGTCACAACAATAGGCTAATGTTAGCACCTATACAAGATCTGACAATGATGTTGAGACACAAAGTCATAGAGGACAGGCACGAACAATCTGCCTCCCTCTCAGGTGGTCCTCAACTCGCTGCTCAGAGTGAAGGTACGGCCTTAACCACACCTGAGCTACAATGCTGTAGAGCCTGAGTGATAACCATCCCCAATGGAGTGGACTCCATCATGACTAATACTAGTAGTGCTCCTATGTGGCTGCAGCAGCAGCAGCATTGGAGTGCAGTGCCTCTGATGTGGTTATACAAACCACAAGAAAGTCTAGAAGGCTACCCCAGCACTGTCACAGTCAGTTTAATTTGTGGGTGATGCTAGGACTCAAATCAACACCTGCCGTCCTATCACCTTGGCAGAGTCTGCCACTACATCTGCCAACATGGAGATGACTGGGGTGTCGTGTGGCTTCTGTGAGACTATCACCTGTCAGTGACAATGCCTTAGTGAGACAAGAGTCCAGGAAAGATGCAGTGCTAGATCTCACAAAGACTGCAGTGGCACATGCTGCTGCCATACTGGAGGATAACAAGTGCCCCCATCACTGGCCTGTGATGTTCAACAATGTTGTCCATTGTCAGAAGTAAGTTCATACACTGAGTGGTCACATTGAGGGGGCCACTGCTAAGTGCATAATCTGCTCCTCCAGGTCTTGGGTGTCTCACTGTGTCACTTCATATCTTGGGTGATGACACGTGCCAGCATCGCTGGCAGGAAACATTCCCAATGGTGTACATACAGGTCCCATTTCCATAGCAACACAGCTTCCCTGTTGTGGGGTCCTGTAGTCCCAGCACTAAAAGCCAGTGCAGTGATTCCAGATCATATGTACTGCCAGAGTGGCATCCCCCTCCTAAGTATGGTACCATAGTGCTACCCCCACCCAATTGTCAGAGGACATTATACATACCCCTTGTCACATGACACCAATCTCTACCTTTGGCGATATGATTCTACACTCAGGTTGTGATGTCAGCCATGTATCACTGCAACCTTGTCATTCATTCAAATGATTAAGACTGTACAAACTGTACCTTCCCCTCCTGTGTGGTGTAAATGAAGATGTCTGATTCATTGTGTGATTAGACTATGCACTGCCCAACATAGCCTTTTACACTACAGGCATCATACTTGTGCTGAATGACATAGTGCTGTCATTGTGTGCTCATCACTGACCAGATGCCACCTCTTTACCTATGCTACTTGTATTGTTCCTGTTATTGTTGGGGATGTGATGCATCTGTTGCATATTGTCTCTCAGCATTGCTAATGTCACTGGATGGTGGTAGTGTGCTGTCATGGGACTGGACTTTCCCTAGAGAGACAAATGGTGCACAGCTCATTGCATAAGTCTTGCAAACAATGGTAGAGGCATCCTGCACAAGTTCTCCCAAACCTATCCAGGTAATGGAACTGTGGCTTCAGCAAGACAAACATACATTCCATGATGCTTTTGGTTTGCAAGTGGATGGTGTTATACTGTTGTTTGGCAATGCTGTGTGGATTCCTTATAGGTGTCATCAACTAGGGTTCCAGTTGGTATCCTGCATCACCTGCAACACAATGGGAACATATGGTGGTATGAGACCTGTCTATACATTGTCTGCTTCCCAAACTACCTGGACTTACAAAGTTGGTGTCCCTGTGGAATTTCTCTATACAGAAAGACATAGATGACTTGCATGTCATATGTAGGAATCATGGGCACTGCGAGGGGGCTGTGCAGGCATGTTGGTCGCACTGGGCAGCTGATAGAAATGGCAGCCCCTCCTACTGGCATATCATCATCCATGCACACACGTGGCAGTATAGTTCCCTAATGGTGTCCAATCTATAGCACCCAGTATTTTAGAGAGGTTTGCAATCCAGTGGAAGTCATGCAAAGTGGTATCTCTCTCATGTGTTGAAGGAATGGATATGCTCATTCACAAGTGGAAGAAACATACTGAAAAATGTAATGAGTATTCTACAGGCGGATGCCAGTGACATGCATGCTGGGAAGTCCATGAAGCAAGCACGGTAAGAGCTACATATACTTTAGCATGCATTGGCATGGGAAGTCAATATCATTTTCATGGGTAAAAGCCTCCCCACAACTCCCACTGCAGGACACTTGGCCAGTTGCACCTCCATAGCTAACAACTCTGCACCACGAGAATAATGAGAAATCCCTTTTCAGCAAACCCCTTTGACAATATAGTCATTTAGTAGAGCATTTAAAAACTGCAAATTGAGTTAATGTTCATTTGTATACTCTATTCCCATGAAAACAGAGTACGTTTATACTATGTGGTAGATGACCCGTTTTCATTTCCTTCAAAATACTATTTCCATATGCTGTACAGATCTCATGGAATCACCTTAGTGAAATACAGCTATGATGGTCATTAAAAAGTAGAACACCATCATATCCAGAAGGCTGGACATAGCTAAATGTGCTATGGTCATCTTTTTTCACTCAAAAACAAAGTCAGAAACTGGAGCTCACTAGACAGTAATATTTCAAAGCCTATTTTAATGGTATATTTTAAAGGAAAATCCAAAATCAGAAGCTCTGAGATGCAGAATCCTAATGTTTAATGTGCTCAGAAATCAAACAAACACAAGAACACAATTTATCACTGAAAAGTGCAAAGAACAGCACTCAAATACTGTGCCATTGACTATTTTTAGTCTATAGTCTCACAGATAAGACAGTTACAGCAAATGTCAGTACTGAACCGATTTATCTGGGAGACTGTGGACAAAAGAAATAAACTCAGCTGTACTGCATCTGAGATTTTACAGGAAACCACACAGTAGGAAGCAGGCCTGGATAAGCTGCTAAGATTGAAACATCCACAGTTACAACACCTACATGCTCTGATCTTTCAGTGATCTCTTACCTCTTTCGCAGTATGGCTGGCCTTCCTCCATGTAGAAAGCCCAATTGCGTATTGGAGTCTTGCAAGCAGCACAGACAAAACACTGGACATGCCACGTCATCTTGAGGGCATGCATTATTTCCTACAAACAAAACAAATTTGGTAATTTTACTATCTGATCAGAATGCTTAAAAACAATGCGAGGTATGACATACTCCGTGCTGATCACCTCTAATAGGCATGAAAAGAAATATCATTTCACTACTGTTTGGACTTGTTCACTGCTAATCAATCACATCCTTCCTTTAGAGGAAGGAAAAAAAGACTTTCATTACTAAATTTAAAAAGAACAAATGGAGAAAATAATGTGGAATTTTCTCACACAAAGTAGGAAAAAAGATCACAATTTTGTGTAACATGCAGCAAACTTCTTTAGTTAATTTAGACATTTAAACATCACAATCTCCTGATACTCTCATAAACAACACATATTACTTTGATGATGATCAGTGAAGAAGCAGGTCAAGAAAAAGAGAATGTGGGGGAGGTACAGATGGAGCTGGTATATAACACAGAGTTAGAGTACATATTTATAATGGCAGCACTACAATGGGGCAAATAAAATCATGCTGCCACAAGTTCACCACACCAACAGTGATGAATGAAAAAAAACTCGAAGGAAAAGACTGCTAAAGTAGTTTTGTTAAATTAAGACAACATCCTCTGAAGGACTAAGGAGGCTGTGTCCCCCAGGACCCCCACAGTCAATGCAATTAGAAATGGACATAGCTCCATGAAACAGCAGGGCGCACAAGTCCTTAATTGGAAACATACTTGTGATAAAATGCAATTTACAAAAAAAAATCACGTACAGTAGGTTTCTCTTTTGAGAAAGCAAGTTTGTCAGCTTGCAATATGAAACAATGGTAAACCATGTAACAGCATAAAAAGACAAGCTGTCTAGTCTGCCCTAACTGTGTAGCTGTAAATCTTACAGTGGCCCTCCTTACATACCCATTCTCTCAGTCTACTAAGCACACCAGGCTTTCCTGTAAGTTGACTTACAGTTTGCTACAAGCTAAGGAACATATCTTTACTTTATCTACTAATTTTTCCATGAAAAAATTATACTTGAAGGTTTGGACTGCTGTTAACTCTTACTTAATGCCCAAATGTTAAGTGATTGCTGCAATCTTGGAACAAAGAGAGGTATGTGCTGCTGCCTAGTCATGCTGCAGTCAGCTATTTTCCTTGCATCTCTGACTTTGTTTTGTAATTGTTCATCCTGTGACTTGATTTTTTTGTATGTACATAGGGGTCCTGGATGTGAGGTGGATGCACTAGAACCACTGGTGATCTTATTGCTTTAGGTTTTCTCTCAACATCTGCCAACCATCAACTCTTATCCTTATCCCTCTTAGTCTGACAGTTATGTTTCTAACTTTTTGATGGTCTTATAAGGTTTCTGTCTTCCCTTTACCCCGAGTGCCAGCTAAATATGTCCCCTTTCATCATTTGCAAAGGCTGTTTTCGTTACCTGCTACTGCCTGTGTCCCTTCTTGGGCTACTGAATGAACTTCCCTATTGCTCTTGCTTAAACTCCTAGCTTTATTCAGCATAAACCTACTTCCTTATTTGTCCTGTTTTACTTGGTCCAGTTTTTTAAACTTTTGATTCGTACCTTTGCATCAGAAATCTTTTTATACCTGTACCCAACCACTATATCTTTTTAATCCCTGTACCTTCCTGCCTATTATCATAGATAAATCTGATACTCACATCCCCTTCTGCTTCAGTTTAACAGCACAAGCATCACAAAATATCTCTGTGTTACAGATTTTAGGAAGGTTATTGCACCTAAGCAGAAAAGTTCATCAGTGGTATAGAGGCTTTTTTTTGCCATGCCACCCCCTCAGTTACCCATTAGTCCAAATGCCTGTTCATAAGTCTGCTCTCAGAGCCAGGCATTATAGGTCAGTATACTTCACCTTCTTTGCTGTACCCCCAAGTCTCCACATTTCCTGACACAAGCCATAAACTTCATCTGTTCCACTTATGTGCCTAGTCATCAGTGTCTGTGTGTACTATGACATGTGGGGGCTTCCTGCCACCCTTCAAAACCTCTCTCAATTTGACTTGTTTTGTTTAACCTCAGTTATGGAGCAAGGTCTCAGTGCCACTTATCTACTCCATTCCAACGTGTCTGCCCACGTGACAGCCTTTGAGAATAAGTCTCATCACTAAATGCTCGTCTCAACACAGCTAACATAGGCAACTTTCCCTGGTTCTCTACGTTAGCTTTCCTACCCACTTGTACGCTACTGCTCATGTCTGCAGCACTTCTGAAGCTCTGTCTTTGTCCACCTGTGCTCGTCCTCTCTAAGCTACATGAAAGTGTAGCACTTCCTCCTGTGTCCCTTGTTGCCTTACTCATTCTTCCTAAACTGTCCCTACCACCTCCTGGTACTTGCTCTTTCTTTCTTCCTTCCTTCCTTTCCCACCTTTAATTCCCTTTCATGTACATTACTAGTCTGTCCCTAACCCTCTGATTCTGGTACATTTGGTATATCCTAGCCTGTTCTACCTTTAGTCACAAGCTGTTATTCTCTAACTGGACCCACCCCTAACCCCACATTTACTCCTCTTGTCTACCACTTCTGTGTTACAGGTCTTCTGTCCTGCTAGTCTATTTTTCATTTTCTTTGTCCTCTTACTTCATCTAACCAGATCCTATTCTCTCCCCGCCTTTCTCCTACTGATTGACATGAGCATTGAGGTTACCAGTCCCCCTCTTAGGAGGCTGAATTATCTCAGTTTCTATTACTCCAGTCCTGCAAATACTGTACACACTATGACCCAAAAGGTTCCTAAACCACGCAGAACCATCTTGGTCCCTCACCTTTCCTACAATGCACTCCCCCTTTCTCTTTTTAATTCCTCTATTTTAGTGCAGTTTTACCTAAGTGAATGCACTTTATTAACCAATTTCTAATTGACAGCTAAGAATCTTTTATTTCTACCTGGGCATTCACACATATGGCTACCTTTCCTGTGCTAAATTCTTGATCTTCTCCCTTCTCGTGTGCCCCACTGGTACTCTCCTGTATGCCCTGCCTTCTCATTTCATCTCTTCCTACACTTAAATATCATTAACAGGGAGAAAAAGGCATGAAGTCCAACAACTGAAAGACACAGTCAGATGAATCAAGTAAAATCTTTGTAGGCCTACATCAATCACCAATGGAAGCAGGATATCCCCACTCTGAAAGCCTCACTAAATTATCCATGTGGCATATTCCTGAGTCTTACAACCCAAACGAAAATAAAGATAACTAAGTGCTCAGGAAAACAAGGACCTGATAATACAGTACTGTTAAGTGTGGTTACAAAGCATAAGGTGCTACAGCTACTGAGCAGGAGGCTGTCCACTTACAGCACAGGTGAATCTATGTATGAGAAAAGTCATCACTAGTTATGTAGAACATCTGCAGGAGGCTGTCAGAGCTGTAATTAACTGGTAAAGGGGTAACATTTAGGTATACAAGACCTTGTAAATGATTATGCACAAGAGTTCATGATATGCTGACCACTGATGCTGGTACTAAGTTGTCATATTACAACATAGATATTGTAACCATTGGGATAGAAACAGATCTCATTAACTAAACCATGAACCACATGTGTGCTGTGCTCATCTCTAAACACTGTTAACCAAATAAAAAATGCTCCAGGGACTGTAGCATGCCACTCTCATGTAAAATAGACACAGGGGCAAAAACTCCTCCAGTCCACACTGAATCTATTAAAAAACATACAAATAAACTCACTGTTAAATGTTTTACCCTTCTTCAGAACAGTTATACATTCATTAAGTTCTCATTATAAAACCTTAGATTAACCATGTGATCTGTTACATCATTTCAAACCTAGATTAAAAATACTTAAAATGACAGGGCCTTCTTCTTGATAGCACATAAAAACAGCACAAAATACATTGTGACCACTAAATTTAACAAGCACTTAATTACTTTAACATTTTCAGAAAATATTGTGGACAGTAAACATACAATACAAAGCATGTACTGAATATACATTTTAGGGATTATTTCGATTTTAAACCACCATTGGCTTAATTTAACACACAAGTCAAAGAAAAATATTCATTTAATCCTAGGGAAGTTTCAACATTAGTTTTTAATTGCCAAAACAATTCTCTGATTTCTAATCATTCTCTTCGTGGATCTTAGACAAAGTAACTTTTAATCCTAGAGGGGAAGCATAGAGTGGACAACTAGAAGCCAGAGAACAGTTTTGGTAATTAAAAACTAATGCAGAATCTCCCCCGGTGTTAAATGAAGTTTCTTCCTTGACTTGTGTATTAAAAATGAAGTCACTGATGGTTTAATATAAAAATAATCTTTAAAACTGCATTTTATCTGTATGCGTTTTATTTTTTATATATTTACTGCCCACGATATTTTATGCTCATATTACAATAATTGTTTGTTATTGTGATGATGTGAGGTAGTACCAGCTGTGCTGGCAGGAGTAGGGCAGTGCATGTCTAACATATGCCAGCCTAGCTAGCTGGAGTTTTGTAAAGAATTATATGTCATTTGAATATCAAATTGATTTGTACAGATGTCCGTGTTAAAGTATCAACAGTGGGTCCTGCTAGACAGAAAGGAAATATACATGTATGTCAGACTGTGTTTGCTGCAATTCATTAAATGCATACAATTTAACAGAGGATACTGGAAGGGAATGTGTTAAGCTCAGCCTAGGTACCCTTAAGGAAACAGCATGAAATTAAATGACTTGGTTTAGGCCATAAAGATTTTATCTCACAGGTCTGAATGCAGCTAAAGATGCAATGTCTGTGAAAAGCCTTTCTGCAGGAAGGGTGGATGCGTTGGAATTGTTTTATGGCTTCCAGACACTGTATTGAGCCTTAACAAATTTTTGTGTATGTATTGTGACACCTCTGTGCCTGTTCCTGGCTCAGCTGCTAGCAAGGGGGTAGTGTGGAAACCACAGAGTCAAGTGAACAGATGTGATGTCATTCTGTAGCCAGCACTGAAATTGTTCTTGAATACTAGTGGGAGATGTGATAGATGCACTTTGTTATTAGACCTGACAAGAGACACTTATCCAACTTCATCTTGCCTTGCTTTAGTAGTAACTAGGGAAAGTACATTTGTGTACACTTACCATAAATGTAGATGTTTGAGTGTATTCACTGTTGCAGTCATCACCTGTGGGTTATCCCTGCTGTGGTAGCCCTCAGCCAGCCAGAATACCAGAGTCAATGTTTTTCTGCGTCAGCTGTAATCGCCTGTAGTCTAATGTCAAGACGTCAATGCTATAAAAAAAGGCAGCCAACGTCATTACATCAGTTTTTCTTGTCCTAACCCATCAGAAGTACAAGGAAATAAGGAAAAGTGGTCCTGGTGTCTAAAAGCCACCGAGGGAAGCTTATGTCTCCTAGGGGAAGAGGATATAAGGGGGATGGACTGCAACAGTGAATACACTCGAACATCTACATTTATGGTAAGTATACACAGGTATACTATGTTCTTCGTGTTTCACTGTTGCAGTCATCACCTGTGAGAGGATTCCCAAAGCTGAGGAGATGGGTGGAAGGATAGGTTAGAGCTCTAGGCATGGGTCAGCAAGCCCTGGAGAACTGCAGAGGCAAACCCTGCCCTAGACTTAGAAGAATGAGGTAGGTGGTAATGCTTTGTAAAGGTATGGACAGAGGTCCAGGTGGCAGCTTCCAAGATGTCCTTGGTGGGGACTCCTCTGAGGAAGGCTGTGGAAGTGGAGGCTGCCCTAATGGAATGGGTACGAATAGACTTTGGAGGGAGTTCCCATGTAGTATGTAGCAGAAATGGATACAGTGTGATATCCATTTGGAAATAGTTTGCTTGGAAATGGGCTTCCCCTCTGCCCCTGAAGCAAAGCTGACAAGCAGCTGGTCTGTTTTTTTGAAGGTTTAGTACGGTCCAGATAGTATCCAAGTTGTCTGTGCATGTCTAGCGAGTGCAGAATTCTTTCCCCCATGTTTTGAGGGTTGGGAAGGAAGGTGGGCAGGTGTATGGCCTGGCTGAGGGTCACATCAGATATTACCTTGTGCATAAAGGAGGGGTTAGTCCACAAGGAGACCCTGTCTGCATGAAAAATGATGAAGGGCTCAACAGCCATGACTTCCTGAAGTTCTGAAACCCTTCTGGCTGAGGTGATAGCTAGTAGGAAGGCAGTCTTCCAGGAGAGGTATTTAAATTCTGTTTAAGCAGCAGGTTCAAAAGGAGGTAAGGTTAGTTTTTCTAAAACACAATTCAGATCCCAGCCTGGTGTTGGAGGCCTTCTGAAAGGTCTGATATTAGAAGCCCCTCTGAGGAATAGTTAAAGGATGAGAGAAGAGGAGTAGGTCTGAATCATTATGGGCTGAAATGGCTGAGGCATGGATTTTTATAGAAGAGAAGATGAGGCCACTTTTGAGCGACTCGGCTAGGTAATCCAAGAAAAGAGGGGTGGAAAGATGAGAGGTACTGGCCCCTCTGGACTGGCTCCAGGAGCAGAATCTTTTTCATTTCCCTGCATAAGATTTTCTGGCGCTGGGCCTTCTGGCCTCTGTGAGAATGGGTAGGACCTGTTCGCTTAACAGGGACTCCTTGTTAACTTTTAAGATAAAAGCCATGCTGAAAGATTGAGAGTCTGCATCTGCAAGTCTGTGTGCAGTAACTTCCCCCTCTCCTGGGTCAAGAGGTCTGAGATCAGGGGAAGCTGCTTAGGGGGCTGTAAGGTCAGGCTGTGCAGTAATGGGTACCAATGCTGTCTGGGCCAATCTGGAGCAATGAAGATGGCTATTGGTCTCTCCTCCCTTATTCTGAGTAGTACCTTGGGAATAAGGGGCATAAGAGAGAACACGTACACAAAGAGTGAGTTCCAGGGGAAGGTCAAGGCAACCACCTTCCATGCTAGGAGGTGATACTGTCTGGTACAGAACTTTTGCAGCTGGTGGTTGAGATGCAAGGCAAAGAGATCCACCTCCGGAGTCCCCCACTCCTAAGTGATTTGCAGAAAGATTTCCCGGTGGAGCTGCCATTCATGGGGTCCAGTAAGTTTCTGCTTAGGTGATCTGCCAGGGTGTTTTTGACCCCTGGTAGGTATTGGGCAATTAGGTGTAGATCCATGAAGTCGGCTGTCAGCCAGAGGCTCATGGCTAGCCTGCACAGAGGGTAAGATTGGGTCTCCCCCTGTTTGTTTATATACCACATTACTGTGGTGTTGTCTGCTTTCATAAGGAGAACCCCTGGCCTGAGATGGGGTTTGAAGGATGTCAGAGTCATTTGTACTGCCCTCATTTCTTTCTGACTGATGTGTAAGTGAAGGTGCTGGGCATCCCAAAGACCTTGGGTGCACCTGCCTGCTAGGTGAGTGCCCCAAGCAATGTCTGAGGCATCGGTGGTGATAGTCTGGCCGTTAGGGGGGAGGATGAAGGGAAAACCCTTGTTCTTGGTACAGGCCTCTGCCCACCAGAGAAACTTGGCCCTTATACATGGGATCAGAGGGAGAGAGATCTCTAGAGGCCGAGAGTACTGGCACCACAGGTTCTTTAGATACCACTGAAGTTTCTCATGTGAAGCCTAGCCAGAGGAATTAGAAGGATGCAAGATGCCATGTATCCCAGGGCTTGCAGGAACTTCTTCATGGTGAGGTGACTTCTGGAAGCCAGCTGGGTAAAGTAGACAGGAGGAAAGCACTGCATTTCTGGGGATAGGAAGGCCATTTGGGATGCTGTGTCTAGCAGAGCTCCCAAGAAAATGATCTTCCTGGTGGGAGTTTGCTTTTATTTCTTCTCGTTGATGGTGAACCCTAGGGAGGTTAGGAGGGATTTGACAAAGAAAAGGTCCTGGAGCAGCTTTTCTTTGTACTCTGCCTGAATGAGGCCGTCATCCAGGTAAGGGTAAATCTGTACATTTCTCTGTCTGCAAAATGCTATGGCTGGGGCTAAGCATTTGGCGAATACTCTGGGTGAAGTAGATAAGCCAACGGGCAGCGCAGAGAACTGAAACTGTTGCGATTCTGCTCTGAAGTGCAAGCATTTCCTGCAGGACTCCCTTATGGGGATGTGGAGGTAGGCATCTTTTAGGTCTAGGGTCACTAGCCAGGCATTTTTTTAGCATAGGCAGCAGCTGCTGCAAAGTTAGCATTTTGAATCTGGAGACCACCAGGAAGGTGTTCAGAATGGATAGAGCCAGGATGGGGTGCCAAGTGCCCTCTTTTCTGGGAACAAAGAATAGTCTGGAATAAAAGCCTTTGCCTGTTTGATCTGATGGGGACAGGTTCTACTGCTCCCTGTGATATGAGAGTTTGGACCGGTTTCATGCCTCTGCCCACTGATTTGGAAGTAAGTCTGGGTACCCTCTTGGTATCGGGAGTGAGAGAATTTGTATCCCTGAAAAATGATCTTTGACCCATTGGTCCTTTGTTACAAAAAGCCAATTTTCTTTGAAGAGGGAGAGCTTTCCTCCTAGTTTTTGATGAGTGAAGGGGGGAAGGGGAAGTCATTGTGAGTTTTTGCCATAGAAGGGTGGCTTAGAACTCCCTGCCTTTGGGGCTGAAGTGGTCCACTGTTTGCTTCTCTGCTGGCCCTGGGATAGGGGTCTAGATGGTCTGCCCCTGCGGGACATACCTTGGCCCTGTCTGCTAGGTGCTTAGAGGGAAAGTTCCTGCAGAACCTGGGAGGTTGAATATGAAAAAAATATTTTACTGTTTACATAGATTTTGCTTTATCTTCCAACTTTTAAGCACCTCTTCTGCTTTTACTCCCAAACAAATGCTCCCTATCTAGGGGTGCATCAATAAGTTTAGACTTGACATGATCAGGGACAGGTTGTTCCTTCAGCCACGCATGTCTTCTAATAACAGATCCTGTCACTGCTGCTCTGCTAGAGGCTTCTAGGGCATCATATCTACAGTGTAATGAGTGTTTGGCCACTTGACAAGAAGAGTGCAGTAAATCTGCTAACTCTTTTGAATTGGCACAGTCAGGAAAGATAGAAATATTTTGTTTTAATAGTTCCAAAGTGTTTTGCTGAAATTTTAACATATGGAACTGACAACTGAGTGCTCTAACAGCTAAGGTTGCAGAGGTGTATACTTTTTTTACTCCATCTGTCCAGAGCTCTGGAGTCCTTGTCAGAAGGAATAGGATTCTTGGCAGAACTAGTCTTAGCTCCTTTAGGTCCCTGTGTATTGACCTCTGGGTCTGCAGCAAGACTTCTGTACAGGTATTGGTGAGAATCTGGTACTCTGTAATACCTGTCAGGTTTACTGGGAGCAGGTGGGAGGGCATCAGGGGCTAAGCTGGATTCTTTGAAAACATCATCCACCACTTCTAAAATAGGGGGAATGGCCAAGGATCTGTGCTGGGGCAGCTCCAGAAACTTTCTAAATGTTTTCTTAGACTGGGGGAAGTCCTGAGATTCCCATTGGAAATGTTCCTTGAGGGTGTGAAGGGTTTCCCCAAAGAAAAGGTACTCTGGAGGGGAGGCAGAAGGGATGGATTCCTCTGCATCTGAATCCTCATAAGCAGTCAGAGGTTGCTGTTCCTCTTCAAAATCTGAAAAGTTAGATTCCTCAGAATCCTGTTCTTTTATAATTTCTGGAGAAGGGTGCCTTTTCCTTTCAGAAGTTGTGGCCTGACAACCCGGATAAAGGAGATGAGATCCTCTGCCATTTTAAGCATTTGTGCTTGGGGTGATGGAGCAGTAGCAAGATGGTGGCTAGAAGCATATTTCCTAGGAGTGGCCTGGCTTCTAGGGCTTAGAGAATCCATCGGTCAGAGAGATGGTAGTTGGATGAGAAGACATCGTTTTTTGTCTAGATTTGGTAGTTCGAAAGGCCTCCTCAGAAGCCGGTGCCTGTGTCACGGCTCTGGACCCAACAGAGGCAAAGATGGCCATAGGCTCAGAAGACGAAGATTTCTGCGGCATACGGGACTTCGAAAGGGTCTCGGTAGAGGCCTGCATAGATATCGAATCAGGTATCAGGGGCTGCTAAAGCACCTCACTGAATTCTGGAGAACTGACAACCTGCTTAGCAGTAGCATCGTCGGAAGGCTTAGCCTTGTGTGGTCTGTCTCTACCCTTATCTCTGCATTTTTTTGGAATGTCCATGGATTGTTGGCTTTCAGATGCCATATTGGAATGTGAAGATGGAACACGAAAATAACTGTCTACAAAAAGAGCTCTATAGTGAATGGTTCTCGCATTAAAGAGGGCACAAAACCAGCAACAGGGGATATGGTGGTCTGGGCCTAACGAAGTGATGAAGTAAGAATGGAAGTCTTGGTGTGGGATCTGCTTTCCACAGGCGAGACAATTGTTAACTTTTTCGGACATAGCTTTAGACATTTTCAGTTGAAATTCAGACACTGGTAGCGACCGACTGGCACTCATGTGAACTGCTTCTGATATGGGCTCCATGGCAAGAAAGACTGAGTTAATAACATCGCCTTCCTTGCTTTATAGCACTGATGACCGGGCGTCAGACTACAGGTGACTGCAGCAGATGCAGAAAAACATTGACTCTGGTATTCGGACCACAGCAGGGATAACCCACAGGTGATGACTGCAACAGTGAAACATGAAGGACATCAATAATTCTTCATTTAGTTAAAAAATATAGTGAGATTAGCTGAAAGTTGTTTTTCTGTATCTGTCTGAGTCTTTCCATCTATGTTGGGGGTTTTTTTTGTATTTTTTGTGGATTGAAACTCTGGTGTTTACTGTAAAGGGATATTCAGTATTTTCATGTTTTATATTTCATTATTAAACATATTTATACCTTTCATTGTGGCTGGCTTTTTAGAAAATATTTAATCGTTGACAGTAATTGCATTTATTTAGTGGCACTGTGGCTCCATGTTCCTGAAAGTCTTGATGGCTTGTCAAACATTACCATTTGTATAAGTATTAATTTTAATAGAGTAATTGGGTACCCTGGTAAGAGTCTTAGAGTAGATGGCTTTGGGTGTTCTGGTGGCAGTGTATTTACCTTACAGTCTGGGTGGAGGTGGCAAAGTGGGTAAGCTGTACCAGGCTTTCCCAGGTGTGTGTGTGTGTGTGTGTGTGTGTGTGTGTGTGTGTGTGTGTGTGTGTGTGTGTGTGTGTGAGCTACTTTTAACAGGGACACTGAGAGCAATAATTTCACAGAGAGGGTGGTGGAGAACTTGGCTTGGAACATTTGGCTAAACCCTATAGCTGTGTCAGTGGGGAGTCTTATTTGAGGCCTGGAGAGAAAGTCCATCCCCAGGATTGGAGTGTGCATTCCCTGTGTGGTCTTACAGGAAATTACACTTGGTGCAAAGAACTGCATCAGAAAATAGTGTGCGTGTGTGCAGCTATATTTTTTTTCTCAGTGAACAGTCCCCACAGTGTCAGTGGTGAGGATTGAGACTCCTTGATCACTGTCCCAGAGGAGGGATATCACAGTTATATTTAGTGGTCAGAATAAAGTTTGCACTGCTTTTGTATGCTATCCTTAAAAATGGTCCTGGAACTTTAAATATTTTTAGTCTGTGTTTGAAATGATGTAATAGATCATATACAGTTAAATGGTTTTAAAATGAGAACTTGGAAAAATGTGCAACTGTTCTGAAGAAGTCAGTTAAATTATTAAAAAAAAATACACAAATTAAGTGGGGAATGAACCACTTTTTTTATCCCCATATTTACCTGACATGAGACTGGCATTTTACAGTCCCATGGAGCATTTTTGATTTGGTTACCAGATTTCATTAACTGGGTGGATAAAAGTAAAATGACAGGGGAAAAGGGTATACCTAACAGGACAGGAGGTCAAAATGGCTGAGAAGAGAACACTCATTCTGTTGGTAAGAAAAGCTGTTAGGAATTTTCTTGAGAATCATAGCCTACAGTCTGTTCTGCTTCCCCAAGCAGAAGTCCTTTAGTTCTACCCCTCCCGAACACTCACAAAGTTTCAGTTTTATATCATGTTTGTGAAATAGAGAACATAAAGTGGAATCAATCAACCTATAAATCTCCTGTGGTTCACTGCCTCACATACCATCATGTCTAATGTACTTATGGGACAGGCAAAGATTTAAAAAAAAAAAAAAAAAAAAAATTACTTACAGATGTGATTTTTTTCTTGCATTTGGCACAGTTTGGAGCATATCTGTTGTCATAACATTTGGTGCAATAAATAGACCCTTTCTCCTCAAAGAATCCACCTTCATCCAACACCTTTTTACACTGACAGCAAGTAAACTCTTCTGGATGGTAGTAGCGTCCTAATGCCACAAGGTAACGACCCCTTAAATTTTTGGGAAAAAATAGGTGTAATTAGTTATATTCTTCTCAAACTTTGTCTCATGAGCCAATGCATGTTACAAGACTTTTTTTTTAATATTATGGCACATACAGCTTCCCTAATAGCTTTGCCTATTAGTCAAACAAGGTTTTTATGCAAGAAACTAGGAAACAATAGATCTTTTGTTCTTTCAGCCTCTCCCACTAGGCCATACTTCGAACATATCACAGAAACACTGCATGCAGATGGAGACTTTGTGTGTCAGAGTCAACACAAAGCAGTAATGACCTTTATTCTGCTTTTACCCACAAGCAAAGAAGGTTGCCACATTTTCAGTGGTCCAAAGTGGGACACAGGGGGTGTGGTTACTCTATGAAATCATGGGATGTGGTCACAGGTTGAGGGTATGG
The DNA here is from genome assembly GCF_019279795.1 of Protopterus annectens. Lineage (NCBI taxonomy): Eukaryota > Metazoa > Chordata > Ceratodontiformes > Protopteridae > Protopterus > Protopterus annectens. The sequence goes on along the minus strand of NC_056733.1, from coordinate 1,474,319,690 downwards.
CCAAGCATGTGACAGCCTGGACATTCCAGGGAAGCAAATTACTGCAAAAAGCACTAACTACATTTACTTCTGAACATAGCCCCCTAAAATAAACAAACATATATACATATATATATATATATATATATATATATATATGTATGTGTGTGTGTGTGTGTGTGTGTGTATGGGTGTAGGACACCTTATCAAACGTACATAATGCTGACAGCCAGGAGTTCAATGCAAAAATGTTGCATTAATGAATATCGACATGTTCTGTGCAGGATTCATTGTAATCCCCAGAGCATGTGCAGAACATGTCAATAATTGATAATTCAGTGTTTTTACGCTAATCTCCTGGCTGTTGGCTTTGTGTCATTCTATCAGGTGTCCTACACCCATACATTATATATACATATACACACATGTATGCACATACACACACACATACAAACACACACACTTTTACATTTAAAAATTAGTTCTTGTAAATGCTTCCAAAATAGCCGCTGTAAAATCCATTTGCAATATACAACACCCCCCATTTACCTCTGAATACAACATTTAAAAAACTAATACTTAAAAGAAAATAGAATACACTTCCATCTTTAAATGTTACAGAACTAAAATGCTAGTTCTGCTTACCAGTACAGAGCAGAACAGGACAACCATGATCTTTATTTGTCTGACTTCCCACTATCTTTACCAGCTCCAATGGTTAGCTGTCTAGTTTCCCTACCTCTGGGCTGGCTGGCATCCTTCCCTCTAGGCTGTCTGCCTTGCTGGCCACTGCAGTGGCCTCTTGCTTGCCTACACTTTGCTGGTCTCCTGACTTGTTTGCTAGCCACCTTGCTGACCTCCTGTCTGCCTAGTCACCTTACTGACCACCTTGCTGTGCTTCTGGCTGGCTGACCTCCTGGCTGGCCACCTTGTTGGCCTCCTGGAAGACTGGCTTACTAACCAATTGGTCGGCTGGTCCCCATGCTAACCTTCTGGCTGGCAGGCAAGCCACCTTACTAGCTGGCTAGCTGACCACTCTACTGGCCTTCTTGATAGCTGGACATCTTGCTGGCCCACTGGCTCCTTGCTAGCTTGCCATCTTTCTGGCCTCTTGGCTTACTGGCTGGCTTACTGACTGATCTACTGGTCTCTTTGCTGGCTTGCTAGCTGGCCTCCTTTCTAGTTTGCTGCCTCACTAGCAAGCTGGCTTCTTTACCAGTTTGCAGGCTGGTTTGCTGGCTGTCCTCCTTTCTGGCTTTCAGGTTTGCTTGTTGGCTGACTTAAAAAACAGGCCCTTCTTTTTTTTCTTTTTAATACTACCCATGGCTCTTAAAGCACTGATAAGAACGTTTTACAGCCACTGGCTTTGGAGCACTCTTCCTTATATGAGACCCGCCTCCTACATGAATTTTAGCCAACTGCTGCACTATTTTCGCCAAACGTACCTGACAGGGAACAGCTCTCTCTGAAGGTCTAAATTAGTGACAACACAAATGAAATTCTGAATTGCAAAGAAAAAATAGGAAGTGCGTGCAGCTTTTCCTCAACAATTCACAAATTCGGTGAAAACAGGACTTTTTGTGTCCCTCTGCTTTCCAATGTGGGTGTTGGGATCATTAGATCCATGACATGTGTGCCCTGTTGATAACAGGACTGGTGGCAACCTATCTACAGAAATTTTTAAAAAAACAAATAACACTGAATTCTCAACACGTCCCCTGTCATTTTATTTATTTATTTATTATTTATTTCCAGTTTGATTACCGGGGAAGTCCACTGGGCCAGAACGTACCCATTTTCAGTGGAGGCCCGGGGAGAAAAGCTCCAAAAGCAAAGCAAATACAATCTTAGTTACATGGTGTAAAAGGTAGTAATAAAATACATACATTTGAAATTACATTACATTGATACAGATTAGTAAAAAAAGCAAAAAACACACAGTATACTTCAAAATCATCATTCAGGAAGGTAGATAATAGATTTAGTAGTTTCCTTCAAGTAGCAGGTTAAAACTGTATGAGAAGAAGGTCTAAGGTTACATGCTATTTACAGTATTTACATATGAGGAGAAGAGAGAGAGAGAAGGTCATCCATACTTTGATCTGCCCTGTCCGTTTTCTTCAAAAGAATGATCATGTCTACAAGTATGTCTAAGGAGGCCTATACAATCCAATACTTTTGTAATAGTTTATGTCTTTCCAGACAGCAATATAATATGGAAAATGATGGCTGAATGCTGCAGATGGGCAAGTCTCACCTGCAGTGATAGCAGTCTACCTTCAACTAGACTGCCAGGTGAGGCTAGGAGGATCTTATCATTTGACTGATTTCCTTGGCCTTCACCAGTAAATAGCAAGGTTGGAAGATGTCCTAAACATGGGAGGATGTGCATGCTCAGCACACACTGAAAAAATCTACATAAAAAGCCCCAGAATATAGGTATCAGAGTTAAAGTTACGCCACCCGTGAGCAACTCCAGCCTCTAGGCCACCTGACACCCACCTGTCTAAGAAACCAAAGGAAAGTATTTACTCAAATGAGGACCAAATATTACTACTTTAAAAAGTAAAAATGTCGTAGCTGGCACAGAGAGTTAAAGCTGTGAGCTGTGGTTTGATCACCTAAGCCTTCATTTGCCTACTGTGAGACCTTGAGCAACTCACTTAATCAGACAGTGCTTCAGGACAGCTGGGAATTTGGGCTAGGCTCGTTAGTGATCCCCTGGACTGCAAGCCTAGTAACTACCCTTGAACCTATTAAAATAAAATAACTGCAGAGGTCCAGTGCTGGCACAACCACAACTCCCTTGAGAAACTGCTAAGTGTAAGAATACCTTGAAAAACTCAAGATAAATCAATATAAATTATTTTCAAATAAAAAATACCCAGACAAGTTACAGTGTTGGAATTCTCCCTCCATCCATCATGTCAGGCATTTTTACAAGTAATTTTATCTTTTTGATTTAATTATTTTTTAAGAAAAATGCTAAAGTAGGATTTGCATTGTAAAGCATGGCACCGCAAAGTTCTGTATTTTACTGCAGGATATATGACTGCACTGCCTACACGCATCAGTGGCCTTATGTATGAAAGTTATTCAGATGTTATTTTTCTGAATTTTTGTTTCTACTTCTGTGCATTAGCCTACAATACAGATAAATACATTGTCCAGAGATGTATACTGAACTTAAAAAAGTCTCAAATGGAAACAGAATTATAGGTTCAGAGTCCAATACTAGTCTGTTGGTATGATGGATGATTTGTAACCCAGCCACATCCCACAATGAAATTTCCAAGACAGGAATTAATACCAGACCCCCCCCCCCCCCCCCAAACAGGATGAACTACCTTGAACCCTGTAACGTTCCTTTTCCATAAGGGCTTGAGGGGGCCAGACTGGGGGGTACACTTATGATTCCCCACACAGTTATTCAGGGTCCTCTTAAAAAGGTAAGGGGAGCTACTATGCTTTACATCCAGGGGCAGTCTATTCCATAAGAGTATTCTCTGTGTGGAACATTTATCACATCAGCAGGTCCTATTTATATTGCAGTGGAAATTCTGATCTCTTAAGCAGGTGTTTACTGTGTTATTAGTTTTGTGTGCATTAAGGAATTTGCACTGGACTGGATCCATGGAGGTTCTGTAAGCTAGGCAGAGGTCCCACTCAAAAGTCAATAGGGCATGAATGACAGCACTTTAACGTGGTCAGGGTAACTCAAAATGGATATGCCTTTGTCTTAGTAAGGAAGCACTATGGTCTCTTGACCCTTGGTCATATGCTCAGATGGGTCTATATCATATGAGCGAATCGCACAAATTGCAAACACTCATAATATTGAACGTATCAGACCTCAAAGTGCTTTTTCTGACAGTGAAGAATGGGATATTTACCCTTTCCTCAGTGTAGTGCGATCTCAGAGCTGGAATATATATTATGAGCGTTCACAATTTGTGGGATTTGCTCATATGATATAGACCTGCTCAGATAAGTACATACCAAAATGAGCATTATACCCTGCAACTGGCCTGATAAGGGAAGAGAATATTGGGATAATGACATTCTTGGAACTAGATGAAATACTCATGGTGATTAGTCTGATTATATATAAGGATTTCCTAACAACAGTGGTAACATGATGTTCAAAGGATAGTTTACTATCAATGAAAGTGCCCAACTCCCTACAAATCAAGTCAGTTTTATGGGGGTGCTACATATCTGACAGGATTATGGATGCTTGGGTTTATCAAAGGACACAGTGTTGCATTCAATTACCCTAATATAGACTGGGAACACTACTCAAGCCCAAACACCCTAGCCCAAAAGTTCCTGGAATTCATAAACTCAAATGCCATGGAACAACTAGTCACCATCCCCACAAGAGGAGAAAACATACTTGATCTCATCATCACGAACATGGGAGCACAATGTTCAACACCGGAAGTATACCCCTCACTGGTGAGATCAGATCACAAACTAATCTCGCTGGAGGTCCTCATCCCACCCCCACCTGAAATAAAAAAGACCACAGTAAAGAACTTCTCGAAAGCCGACTTCACACTTCTAAAGACTAGTGTGGCCTCCTTTAAGGCCCCCGAGCCGGCGGAAAACAGTACTCAAGCCGCTGAATCACTTACAAATGCCTTCTACCAGCACCTGCAGGACTGCATGGATAAGACAATCCCAAGCAAAACAAAGACTCTTTGTTCCAAAGGCAAGCGTCCAGTCTGGTGGACCCCAGCCATAAACAAACTCTACAACAAAAGGAGGAAGCTACTACAAGATAGAGCAAAATCCTTAAAAGGTAAGACACCCTTGATCACTATAAGTAAAAAACTAAGAGCTCTCATAAAATCATCCAAAGCAAATTTTGAGAGAAAAATAGCTAAAGACTCAAAAGACAATCATAAGGCCTTCTTTAGCTATGTTAGAAACCTGGGAGGAAACTCCCAGATATGCTCAGAACTAGTTCAAAATGATGTAAAGATTACTGATCCTACAGACATTGCCAACATACTGGCTGACAGGTTCAGTGCAAACTCCCCACCCCCTACAACCCAAAAGGAGAGATATCTATACCAAGCGATTGCAGGCCCCCAAACCTCTCCCACGCCCCAGTGACAACTGCTCTCCAAAGCAAAAAACACAGCCTCCATGGGACCTGATGGTGTCCCCGGCTGTGTGCTCCACGAACTCAACGAGGAATTAAACCCACAGCTAGGACAGCTGTTTAATCAAAGTCTTACCTCTGGATACATACCCAGGGAGTGGCGCACTGCAACTGTGGTCCCACTTCACAAAGGCGGTGCCTCCACCGACCCTGGAAATTACCGCCCATTAGCTTGACAAGCCTTATCTGCAAAGCCATGGAGAGGATCATAATGGACCTCATAAATAAAGACATAGGGAATTTGCAGACTTTGGATCCACCCCAGTTTGGCTTTGCCAAAGGCAGATCATGCCTTCTAAACTTGGTTGACTTTTTCGAAACAGTCACCAAAGCCATTGATGAGGGAAAGGCAGTCCATACAGCCTACCTCGATCTGGCGAAGGCCTTCGATACAATACCCCACTCGGGTATCATTGAAAAACTCATCAGCTTAAATGTTAACCCATACATCACAAGATGGGTTGCAAACTGGCTGAGTGACAGAACCCACAGGGTCAGAGTTGCTGGCGCCATGTCAGACTCAAAGCCTGTCACAAGTGGTGTACCACAGGGCTCAGTCCTGGCCCACTCTTGTTTGGCATCTACTTTTCCAAGTACAAGCAAACACAGGAGGGTTATGGCTGACAAAGTTTGCAGATGACTGCAAACTGGGCGCCATAGTAGAAAACACATCTGACACAGATATCCTTCAGAAGGGTCTCACAGAAATGGATAACTGGTGCCAGAGCCATGGCCTAAAGTTAAATGCCAAAAAATGCATAGTCATACCCTTCGGGAAAAACAAGGTTACCCCTAGCTACCAAATAGGTGGAAATCCACTGAGCACAGAAGAAGTTATCAGGGACCTGGGGACCCAGGTTGATAGTAGTCTGTCATTCGACACGCATGTAGCTAAAGTAGTTAGGAAGACCTTCTACATTGCCCACCTTATCATGAAGGGATTCTCATCTAGATCAAGGGAGGTCATAGTTTCCCTATACTCATCACTCATCAGACCAATGATTGAGTACAATGCCCCATTCGGAATGTATCTGACCCGACACTTGCAGCAGCTGGAGAGGCCACAAAAGTTCCTCACCAAAAGGATAAAGGGTCTCAAACATCTGTCCTATGCTGCCCGACTGAAAGAACTCCAGCTCTATTCAGTCGCTTATCGCTTGCTCAGAGGTGACCTTTGCCTAACATACAAGGCCATGTCAAACCCAGATTTGATGAATATGCTTCACCTCAAAAAATCTAGATCCGTCAGAGCCACAAGGGCGGGAGACTTAAACCTCGACACGGCTATTAATAGGACGTGCTGGAGGGATAGATTCATCACCCAAAGACTCCCTATGCTGTGGAACAAAATCCCGGTATATGTGAGGCAGAGCACCTCGCTGGCCTTGTTCAAGAGAAATCTTGACCAATGGATGGGAGATCGCAGATATACCCCAGGGATTACCTCAGTGTCACTGCTCGACAGAGGCACAACAAAATAATGGGAATAGTTCCCCATACTAAAGGGGTGGTGTAAGCCACAAAACTATGGGCTAGGCTTGTAAATGCCCTCGGGCAGATAGCCTAGTATGAACCTATGAACCTATGAACCTATTTCTTAGCATTAATTTGAGGCTGTGGTCTAAGCACCACTTGTTAGTGTACATTATCTACCCCCCTAGGAGAGTCCCATGGTCAGTTGGGGTGTTTATTACGGCTCCCAATTTGTAATCATTACCAAACATCATTAATCACAGGTCTTTGGTATTGGCGTGGAAATAAGAGAAGTAGATACCAAAGAAGAGAGATCCCATTATACATATCCAGGGAACACCAGACAGCTACTGTTTTAGTTGAGAGTACACCTCCAAGATTAATAGACTGTGTTCTGTCAGCTAGTTTGCTATCCAGTGTATAGCTTAGTGATCTAGAGAGACTGGGCTAGAGTATATTTCTAAACAGATAAAAGTCCTGCGACAGCGAATGACATCAATCGTATATACTCTTATGTGAAATATGCTGACCCTCTGACACAGCCACTGAATTTTTGTCTGCAAGGACAAACAACCCAGATTAGGGAATAAAATCTGATTGGTAGACAGACAGTCCTGCAGACAGCATGCATTAAGTGCTCCTCCTCCACAATGGACTGATGTTACATTAGTACACAGGGACAGGGGAGCCTTTGGCTAGAAAGTACAGTTTTGTACCTACCATAAATGTAGATGTCCGAACTGGATAGCATCTGCAGTCATAACAACTGGGTTGTCCTGTCGTCAGGCAGCCCTTCAGTCGGCCGGATTCCAAAGTCCGGGTCCGGCTTCGGCTGATGTCGCACTTCACCCGACGTCATCTCTGTTGGTCTTCGGGTATAAAAGCATCAGCCGACGCCATTTTCCTCAGTGTTTCTTGCCCCAGATGCCAGTAGCCCTCTTGAAGGCTAAAATTTGGATAGATGCCAATGTTTCCAAAAAGATAGAGGTAAACACAAAAATAAGCATGTATGTACATATATACAAACAAATACACCATAAAAGACTCCCCCCCACCAGCTAGCTATTAGGAGGGTAAACACCCTAGGAGTACCACAGAGGGGAAGGAGGGAGGGTAAATCCTGACTGCAGATGCTATCCAGTTCGGACATCTACATTTATGGTAGGTACAAAACTGCACTATGTCCTTCATGGATGCATCTGCAGTCATAACAACTGGGTAGAATACCATAGCCAACTAGGGGAGGAGGATAAAAGTAGATTATGGTGTGTTTAGGATCCCTTGCAGTACAGCAGTGGCAAACCCTGCTCGGGATCTGGAATATAGAGGCAAATTATAATGCTTGGCAAATGTATGCACGGAGGTCCAAGTAGCCGCCTCAATAATGTCTTTGGTTGCCACTCCGCGTAAGAAGGCTGTGGTAGTGGCTGTTGCCCTTGTAGAATGAGGTCTTATGTTTTGTGGAATTGGTTTTCCATGGAAGGAGTAACAGAATCGTATGCAATTTCCTATCCATTTGGAGATTGTCTGTTTGGAAATAGCTTTTCCTTCCCTTCCTGTTGCATAGGCTACAAAAAGTTGGTCAGTCTTTCTGCTATTTTTGTTCTGTCCAAGTAGTAGCGTAGCTGTCTATGTACATCCAAGGTATGCAGTATTCTTTCCCTCTGTTTTGTGGGTTGGGAAAGAAGGTAGGTAGGTGGATTGCCTGGTTTAAAGACACTCTGGATACCACCTTAGGCATAAATGTAGGATTAGTCCTCATGGACACTCTATCTTGGTGGAAGATTAGGAAGGGTTGCACTGCCATTAAGGCCTGTAGTTCTGAAACCCTCCTTGCTGAAGTAATTGCCAGTAGGAAAGCAGTTTTCCATGACAGGTGTTGTAGGTCTGCTGTTGCTGCTGGTTCAAAGGGTGATAGTGTCAACTTTTCTAGCACAAAGTTTAAGTCCCAAGCTGGTAATGGTGGTTTCCTTGGAGGTTTTACATTCTTGATTCCTCTGAGGAACTGCCTGAGCAAAGGGTGCGAAAAACAGGTGGATCAAAGCTGTATTCTGCTGAAATAGCTGATGCATGTATCTTGATGGAGGAGTAGGACAGGCCTGAATGAAGAAGTTCCGCCAGATACTCCAGAATGTTAGGCATATCTATGTTTGACACATCTTTTCCTCTTTCCGTACTCCAAATGACAAACCTTTTCCATTTTCCAGCATAGTTCCTTCTTGTTGAAGGTCTGCGTGCTTCAAGAAGAATGTCTTTAACTCTTTGGGAAAGTTCTGGATTAGCTGCTGCTATGTGATGTTCCATGCAGTCAGTTGCAACGTTTTTAGGTTTGGATGTATGATGCTGTAGTTGTTCTGAGTTAACATCAAAGGCATCAGGGGTATTGGCCACATATTGTTTCGGGACATGCTCCTCAGCAGTGGGTACCAGTGTTGCCTTGGCCAGTTTGGAGCTATCAGGATTATCCTTGGACGTTCTTCCTTGATTTTTAGTAGTACTTTGTGTATCAAGGGAAGAGGTGGGAATGCATATGCTGTTAGGCCTTTCCAGCTGAAGGAGAGCGAATCCACTTTCCATGCTAGTGGGTGGAATGTCCTTGTGCAGAACTTTTTGAGCTGGTGATTGAGAGGTGATGCGAATAGATCTGAGGCATTCCCCATTTCTTTGAGATGGTCTTGAAGATGTCCGGGTGCAGCTTCCATTCGTGGGCATCCGATGTGGTTCTGCTTAATATGTCTGCTAGAGTATTTTCTTTTCCGGTACAAATATTGCCTGTAACTGGATGTTGTAGCTGAGTGCCAGGGTCCACAGCTCCAAAGTCATTCTGCATAGGGGATATGAATGAGTGCCTCCCTGTTTGTTGATGTACCACATGACTGTGGTGTTGTCTGTCCTTATCATCAACTGGCCCTCTTGGAGAAATGGTTTGAACTTTTGGATTGCCAGTTTTACTGCCAGCATTTCTTTTAGGTTGATGTGCAGGTGAAGTTGATCCTGTGTCCACAATCCTTGCACGCATTTGTCCAGCATGTGGGCCCCCATCCTAGGTCTGAAGCATCTGTTGTGATGGTCTGGCTTGCTTGACATCTGCGAAAGGGTAGGCCTGGGTTTGACTGACATGCCTGAGCCCACCATAGGAACTCCTGCTTTAAGCATGGAATTAGTGGGATTTCTGTTTCTAGGCTGTGTCTGTGTTGGGACCATAAATTCTTTAGGTACCACTGTAGTTTTCTCATATGTAGTCTGGCAAATGGGACCAAGATTATGCATGATGCCATGAAGCCCAAGGCCTGCAGTACTTTTCTTGCTGTTAACTTGTTCAGTTTTGTTAGTGCCAAGAAGTAAAGAGGGAGTTCTTTTGTTTTTCTGTAGTCAGGAATGCCATTTGTTTTACTGTGTCCAATTCCGCGCCCAAGAATGTCCTTGTTTGGGATGGTATCAGCCTTGACTTTTGTAAATTGACTGTGTATCCCAGTGCTTGTAGCAAGTAAATGACCCTTTGTAAATCTGTTGTCAGCTTGCTTTTGTTGTCCCCTTGTAGCAGGCAGTCGTCCAGGTATGGGTAAATTTGAATTCCTGTAGTCTGCAATGGGCGATTACTGATGCCAGGCATTTTGTGAATACTCTGGGCAGTAGATAAGCCAAAGGGCAATGCTGAGAATTGATAGTGCTCTGATCCTGCAAGAAATCTGAGGTATCTTCTGCAGATTGGTCGAATGGGGACGTGCAGGTATGCCTCCTTGAGATCTAGAGTTACCAGCCAAGACTCCTTGCCCAGCATGGGAAGAAGTTGCTGTAGGGTCAGCATTTTGAATTTTGGGACAATGATGTATGTATTTAAGGTGGACAGGTCGAGAATTGGTCTCCAACTTTTTCCTTTCTTGGAACTAGGAATAGTCTGGAGTAGAATCCCTTTCCTTGCTCTGCTGTTGGCACTCTTTCCACAGCTCTCATGTTTGCTAACTCCATTATCTGTTGTAGTGCCTCTGTTTTTTGATTTGGAGGTAGATTTGGCATTCCTCTTTTGACTGGTAAAATGTGGAAGTGAAACCGGTAACCTTGATCTATGGTTTGTAAAATCCACTTGTCTTTTGTTATGTAGTGCCAGTTCTTTGAAAATAAGGTTAACTTTCCGCCTAGAGGAGCTGCTATTTGTTCCCTGGTAGGCGGATTTAGGTTAAGTCACTGTGGTTGTGCTGATGTAGTGGCAGTGGTTGTGTCTGTGCCTCTGTTGTTACCTTGCCACTGTCGTCCTCTGTAGGCACCTCCTCTGGATTGGTTTCTGCCTCTGGAACGTCTATTCCTGCCCCTTTGAAATTTTGTGGAGTCAGGAAAGGACCAATTTTGGCAGGCCAGTTCCTGCTAAACCTTGGGGTTGAACCTGCAAGAAATCTTTAACCGTTTGAACAGATTTTGCCTTTTCTTCCATTTTCTTCATAACCTGCTGGGCAGGTGTACCAAACAAACTTGTCTTATCCATAGGAGCATCTAGCAACTTAGCTTTAACATGATCCGGTAAAGCTTGCTCCTTTAGCCATGCATGCCTTCTTATCACTGTGCCAGTCATGGCTGATCTAAATGAAGCCTCCAGTGCATCATAGCCACATTTTAAGGAATGGTTGCTAACCTGTTGTATGTTATTTACCATTTCTAATACATATTTCTTATCAAGAGATTCATCAGTGGTTAGTTTTTAGTTAACTGATCAAGCATAAACTCTTGGTATTGTATCATGTGAAACTGACAGTTTAAAGCTCTAGCTGAGAGAGTAGCTGAAGTGTAGACCTTTTACCCCATCTGTCTAATGACCTTGCTTCCCTTTCAGAAGGAATAGGGTTTTTAGCTATGGTCGCGGCTACTGCCTTGGGACCCTGGGATATAGTTTCGTGGTCTGCAAGTGGGGCCTTGTAAAGGTGGTGATGAGTATCTGGCACCCTGTAAAATCTGTCTGGTTTGGCAGGGGCTGGGGGTAAAGAATCTGGAGCGGAGCAGACATCATTGAAAGCATCATCCACCACAGAGAGAACAGGAGGTATAGCTAAGGGCCTGTGCTGTGGGAGGTGCAGAAAGGTCCTAAGTCTTTTTCTGGAGTCTGAAAAATCCTGTTGCTGCCATTGGAACTGCTCTCGCATGGCACGTAAGGTTTCCCCAAAGGAGAATTCTTCTGGTGGGGAAGCAGATGGAATGGATTCTTCAGCATCAGAATCTTCAAAATTGGAGAAAGGAGCCTCTGGCTGGTCAGTTATGTCTGATTCATCAGCAGAATCATCAGAGGACACTGGCTCAGGGGGCTCTGCCCTAGGTCTCTTCTCTGGGGGCTGAGAGGCCCTGTCTGGGTGAGATTGAGATCCTCTAATTAATGAAATTAAATCTTCTGCCAAAGTAAGCATTTGAGAACTAGAAGAGGGCCTGGTTGTGGGGGGTTTAACAGGCACTGTCTTAGTAGTCTTGGCTGCTTTAGCCCTGGCGAAGGCCTTAATGGACATGGCTGCTGGAGGCCTAGCAGCACCACGTGCTGGGGTAGAGACATCCAAGGGAATGGTGTCTGATAAGTCAGTGGCAACCACCGTAGTGGATAAAATTTCTGAGGCCGATTCAAGAGTGGTAGCAGGGGCCTCAGTTGTAGAGATAGGTTCAGCTGTACTTTGATCAGTTTTCTCGGTTTCAGCGAAACCGAGACACTCGCGTTTGCTTAACCATGGTTGCGGCCGAACCCGCGGACCGCGAGTGTCGGTCTTTATCTTTGCGTTTTGGCAGATTGGGTAGTCGGAGGATCCGGCGGCATAATGTACGCAAAATCAGAACCGAAAAACTGTTCTGCAAACTCCGACCGACGCCTAAGCGCTCGGTTGAAAGAAGCACAGGCCGAACAGGCTGCTACGTCGTGGGCTGGGCCTAAACAAGGCAGACAATAAGAGTGGAAATCTTTATGAGGTATTTGTTTCCCACAGGTTAAACAATTATTAACTTTTTCTGACATCGGCTGAGGCAAGAAAGAGTCCCCAACGGGTACTTAGCTTTAGAAGTCTTGAAGTAGTATTCGGTAGAAGTAATCTCTGGATCCGACCGACCGGCACTTGCGAACAGCTTCTGCTTCGGGCGCCACGCGGCAAGAAAGACTGAGGAAAATGGCGTCGGCTGATGCTTTTATACCCGAAGACCAACAGAGATGACGTCGGGTGAAGTGCGACATCAGCCGAAGCCGGACCCGGACTTTGGAATCCGGCCGACTGAAGGGCTGCCTGACGACAGGACAACCCAGTTGTTATGACTGCAGATGCATCCATGAAGGACATCTTGAACACATTACTTATTTGGATATACTTAAATGAGAGTCTGTGCAAGATTTAGGATAAAGGAAGCTGAACACATCAGCACAGGCTCTGTCTGGTGAACTGTGGAAATTAAGACTAAAGAACTACAAAAGTAGTTTAGTCCATCTTCCTTACCTTCATTATATAATCTCTTGTGTGCTGGTATTTTCAAAAACTGTGGCATTTATCCTAACATGTTTTGGGAGGTGGACAAGTAGCAGCACATAAATGTGGCTAAAGGATACAAGTACAGCAGAAAAACTATCAGATGAGGTGGAAGCCCACATGTTCCATAACAGACATACAGCAAAAGAGCAGTTGGACAGGTAACCAAGCTGGCAGTCGCACCATACTCTAGATATAGAGTGATCGACTGGAAATTCAAAAGTAAAAATGTGGCAAATGCTTAGTACTTCTGGTTTGAATAAAATGACAAAAGATAAAGCAGGATGCCATCGCAAGTAACGAACAAACACAAAACAGCAACATAAATAAAGGTGTATTCACAACAAATACAAAGTCAGAAACAAATATAAAGCAAGATCAACCAGCGCAGCTTAAAACAACATAATCCAAGTTAAATGCACATAACATACGATAAGTGCTTTCACTCCTAAAAGGCACTTCATTAGATTAGAATACAAAAACTAAGGCAGACATATTTATAAACAATTCATATCAATAAAATCATCAATTAAGAAACAATTAATAATAAAAATCACGTGATTTTAGTGCTGGTTTTAAAGGCACCATATCATTTAGACCACTCACTTGCCTATTTGCAATTTAATAATCCATTGAATCTCGGCTATTTCTGTAATGTTACTCAATCACCTCCTCTTACATTTTTAACCATCAACTGTAATACCATAAATCTAAAAATATGTTATCATCCATTTATATCAATGTGTTTGGCTAAAGCATTAGTTAGCTTGCCTAACTGTATGTCACTTAAATGTTCAAGTATGCACTCTCTCAAAGACCTATTGGTCTTGCCCACATAAAAACACAGCCAGACACTGCAGAAGGCTAAATAAACAAGATCCATACTTCTGCAAGTAGCAAATAAATCAGGAACATAACATATATTTGTATCAGGGTGTATAAAAAAGTTTTTATTAGAAATAAAACTACAAAAAGTATAAGAATGGCATGGAAAAGTGTCAATCTGTGTAGAAATTCTATCATTGGGTTTAGTACAAGAATAACATAAATGCAGTTTCAAGGACTTACTATTTTAAAACAGAAATTAGGATGGTCTCCAACAAGATTCCTAATTTTATGATTAGTTTTTAAAATGGACCAATTTTTCTTTATGATACCACACACCAAGTAAATATCGCCGGAATACGTAAATAATATTCTGACATTGGTAGACCTAATCAAGCCTATATGGATATCAGCCAACCGGGTCGCAACATTAAAATGAGGCCTAGCCTTGCCCCTTCTCTCTTGACCAACATATCTAACAGCAAGATTAATTTAATTTTTCCAAAGATCTTTATGAGTGCTTCTACTGGATAAAGCTTAAAAAGCTTCTTGAGGGCCTACTTCAACACTTCTAGAGTAATCAGGAGTTCCATCATTGGTGGACCTAGTCAATACATTAGCCAAGCCACTATTAAAATATGGTTTAGCCCTGCCTGATATCTCTTTGTGAATCTCTCTAAGAACATAGGTGACTTTATAGGATGAATAACCACTATGAATAAAATCATTGGTCAAAGAATGATAACCTTCTTGTAAAACACTAACATTATTTAATCAAGAGAATCTTATAACTTGCCCTTTTATCAACTACCGTTGTTTAATTGTATTACCTAGCTAACTGATGAAGATATTTAATTGTATGTGTTCACTTCTACATTTCTGTATTCATACTAATTTGTATGGTTTGGAGCTTTTCTTTTTGGGTCTCTGCTGAAAAAGAGCTTCTGCCTAGTTGGACTTTTCCTGGTTAACAAATGTCAAACAAACAAACAAATGAGTAAATAACTAAATAAATAAATAAATATGAGACATGAAGATGGTTTATTTAGTAAGATGGCATATAAATTATAAACAGCATTCTGAATATGCTTTCTACATCCAACAGGAAGAAGATTGTAAAACACAAGTCAGGTCAAAAGCACGGGTCACACCAATGGCAGACGTGTGTTACTTAGCAGGAGTCACACCAATGGCAAAAGTGTGTCACATAGCAGGGGTTAAACCGATGGCAGAAGTGTGTCACTTAGGGGTTACACTGAGGGCATAAGTGCGTTACTTAGCAGAGGTTACACTGATGGCAGAAGTGTGTTACTTAGCAGGGGTTACACCGAGGGCAGAGGTGTGTCACTTACCAGAGGTTACACTGAAGGGAGAAGTGTGTTACTTAGCAGAGGTTACACCGATGGCAGAAGTGTGTTACTTAGCAGGGGTTACACCGATGGCAAAGGTGTGTCACTTAGCAGGAGTTACAGCAATGGCAGAAGTGTGTTACTTAGCAGGGATTACACCGACGGGAGACTTGTTACTTGACAGGGGTTATACCGATTGCAGAAGTGTGTCATTTAGTAGGGGTTACACCGATGGCAGAAGTATGTTACTTAGCAGGGGTTACACTGAGGGCATAAGTGTGTCACTTAGCAGGGGTTACACAGAGGGCAAAAGTGTGTCACTTAGCAGGGGTTACACCAAGGGCAGAAATGTGTTACTTAGCAGGGGTTACACACCGAGGGCAGAAGTGTGTAACTTAGCAGGGGTTACACCGATGGCAGAAGTGTGTCGGTTGGGGGTTGGCATAGTGGTTAAGGTGTTTGTCTTACAGATAAGAGGTACAAGGTTTGATTCTCACCAAGGGAACTTGGTTAGGCTCAAAATGGCCCACAAAGTAGTTAGCCTAGTAATTACCTATGAACTTAGCAGGGGTTACACCAATGGCAGAAGTGTGTTACTTAGGAGGGTTTACACCAGTGGCAGAAGTGTGTTACTTAGCAGGGGTTACACTGAGGGCAGAAGTGTGTCACTTAACAGGGGTTTCACCAAGGGCAGAAGTGTGTTACTTAACAGGGGTTACACTGATGGCAGAAGTATGTTACTTATAATTACAGTGCAGAATATAAATGCAAAGGAGAAAAGCCCACTCATGCATTGGCAGAAGTACAAGTCACACCTGTATCCTCATGCCTGACAAGATGGACACAATCACAATCATCCTTGGACAAAGCAAATTCAGAACCCAAGGCAATCAATGTGGCAACTCAGAAATGTGAAGAGTGTAGACGATTGCAGGTTAAAATGGATACAAATCTTAGCAAAGATAATTTCATTATGTAGAGATTCTGAAAGTAATCTGAAATATGGATGTGAGGTAAACAAAGGAATAAACCAGTGTAAGCTGCTAAAATCTGACACACATGCACCAAGAGCATATAGAAGGTGAAGGAAGACTGGCACAGCCTTTTATATCATCACGAGCTTATGGCTATGGGAGGCACTGGGTCTAAATAATGCAACCCACCCGGTAATCAATGCCCATGTAATATGTTACAATGATGTGTGACAGCAAAGCAATGGTAGGTGGACAATTTACAAGGGTCAGTCAAAACAACAGCAAGACCCTGCATACTAAATAAACAAGTGGTTTCTCAGTAATGCTTTCCACATGAATGACTGACTCATGACCACTCAAAAAAACAAAAAACTGCTCTATCACAGCTGACTGAGAATTCAGTACTCTCAAAACCTATGAACAAAGACAGAGGTAACCATTTTTGCAGAAGGCAACCCCCCCCCCAACACCCCTCAAACTACAAATACTAACTCCAGACTTGTGCTACAGGGTAGAAAGGAGAAACTCCCCAAAACAGAACAGAGCAGTCTGACACAAATCATGGGTATACAGTGCCCCAAAGTCAAACATATAAATTACAATGTTTTTTACCACTCTCTGTCTCAGTTGCCTAACAGCCCCCTTCCCTGAGAAATCAGCCCATTTACATACACCTGGCAAGACATTGGGGGGGGAGATATGGAATGGGCTGTGTAAGGAGGACACCACTCACATGCAATGGGTTGTGTAAGGAGGACACCACTCACATCCACAATGGATGTTCCTTCTAAGCAGCCAAGCCCCTTCTGGCTCATCGGCACTAGCAATTGTTTCTCTAGTCTCCACCACAGAAACCGTACTGTCCAATCTGCTCAGAGTGTACGCATACCCCTCTGGAAGAGGTAAGCAGGCCATGACCTTTCATTCCTCCCCCTTCCAGACTGGTTTCTCCATTGTCATGGCTGGTAACCAAACATGTATCACCTGGGTTCAGCCAAGGTTCCGTCCCTCTGTGCTACAGAGCTAAGAGTAACACACTATAATAGAGCACTACTTCAACTACTCATGTCCAGGAAATTTATCATCTTATCACTCACTTTATGTGAAGCTCCCATTTGTATAACAAACTCAAGGGCTAATAACACCAGATTCAAAGGCAGAAGAACTGAAGGATGAGGAAGGCAGGAGATATGGACAAAAACTATCACAATGATCACCCTGGAGGAAAAAAGCACAGAGATACAAAGAACAGACAAGAATTCAGTAATGGTGTGTCAATGTCCCATACCTGAGTAAATTAAACCAGACAGTAAAGCAGTAAAAAGTCACTAACACAGGGTCAGAGATTGCAAGGTGAAAGCATGGAGGAACATCTGCAGAACACACTAAAGGTTATCTGTTTGATTTATCTTGCTATGGAGGCTATTTATTTATTTTGCTGTCTGTTATAGTAACATCAGGGATACTGCTAATATTTGGGGCTTCAGCAAGTGCTGATCCAACCTGCCAGAGTGACAAACCAGACATGATAATTTTTCTCTTCCAGGTTTTGGAAATGCAGTGGATGTCACACTTCATCACTTCCATCGCCAGACAGCAGAACCTAGTGAGAAAAAGTCAAAGGTCCTTCTTGCTTTGGCAGAGGATGAAACAGTCTGCATACATCCCCCATATGCATAAAATCACTCCACTCTCAGGATACACAAAAGAATTAAGGTTGCATTATACCTCGTACTCATACTTCATAAAGTCTGACTTTACTGTAAAAATAACATCAAATACAATAAAATTATTTAAAATAGTTTCAGCAGCAGAATGACAAAGTGACAGAAGTAGAGCTGACTCTTATTTGATGTCCCCATCCTTAAACCACCATACTTGATCCATGGCACTGGTAATGGTATTTTCTGCTGATGTTCCTGTGAGGTCCTGCACTGATACAGCACAAGTTTTCCAAGTATAAACCGGAAACATTCTCCTGGATGCCTGCTTTATTTGCATTCACTTAATCTTTAAGACATGTGGACATTAAAAACAATGCATGCTCCACAGCTGGTCACCTCAAATTCTAGGAGAGATAGCACTGTTCTACATAGGTTCATAGGAGTGTACTAGGCTAATAGTCCTGGAGCCTTTACAAGCCTAGCCCATAGAAGTGCCCTGGCATCATGCCACCCGACATTAGTTCCCAGTGCCTTCATCAAGCAGAGCCACTGGAATGATCCCTGGGGTGAACTTTCTATTTCCCTTCCACTCATCAAAGATTTCTGTTGAAGGAGGCCAGTGAGGTCCTCTGCTTGACATGTATGGGAAGTCTACTCCAGAGCACAAGCAGTCTCTGGGTTATGAGCCTGTCCAGGATTGGGATTTCTTTAGATGTAGCATTTCTAACAGAGCTGGGTCAGTCATGGCTTTGTAAGTCAAGCAGAGATCTCCTCTTAGTAGACTATATAAGACAGAGAATAGCTGGAGGTTTTTTTTGAGTCTGTCCATGTAGGACATGTGTTTAAGGCCTAGAATCCTCTTTGTGAGGTACTTTTGTGGCCTTTCCAGCTGTTGCATGTGTCTAGTGAGGTATATGCCAAATAGGGCATTATACTCAATGATTGGCCTAATGAGGGAAGAGTAAAGAGAGATGATGACCACTTTCTTCCTGAATGCAAAACCCTTGGTAATGAGATGTGCCACAAAGAAGGACTTTCTGACCACAGTGGCAATGTGGTGGTCGAAGGAGAGGTTGCTGTCAACCTGTGTTCCCAGATCTCTTATAATGCCTTCAGTGGACTCCCATTAATGTGGTAATTATTGGGAACTGAGTTTTTCCCAAAGGGGATGACGACATATTTTTTGGCATTAAGCTTAAGGCCATGGTTTCGACACCAGTCATTGGTTTGTCTACATCACTTGGGAAGTTAATAATGGCTCCCAGCTTGCAGTTGTCTGCAAACTTGGTCAGCCAGATTTCCTCCATGTTGGCCTGGACTTCTGAGAAGTAGATGCCAAACAGGAGAGGACCCAGGACCGATCCCTGTGGGACTCCATCCGAGAGTGGTCGGCTGTCGGACTTGGAGTCTGCTACTTTCACACTGTGGGTTCTATCTGTGAGCCAATTTGCAACCCACCTAGTGATATAGGGGTTGATGCCTAGTTTGGTGAGTTTATCAATAATTACTGAGTAGGGAATGGTATCAAAGGCCTTGGCCAAATCGAGGTAGACTGTATGAACTGCCTTGCCCTCATCCACAGCTCTGGTGACTGACTCAAAAAAGTCAACCAGGTTGAGCAGGCATGATCTACCTTTGAGAAAACCAAATTGAGTGGGATCTAGAGTTTGGAGATTCCCTATCAGTTAATTAGGTCCATGATGATGTGCACCATAGCCTAACATATCAGACTCTTCAGGCTAATGAGGCAATAATTATCTGGGTCTGTAGTCGCTTTCCCTTTATGGAGAGAGATGACTGTAGCAGTGCTCCATTCAGTAGGGATAAAGCCTGAGGTGAGGCTGTGATTGAACAGGGCACACAGATGTGGTGCCAGTTCACTTTGTAGTTCATGTAGAACACATCCAGGAATATTGTCAGGTCCCGTGGAAGCTGTATTCTTAGCTTTGGACAATGCAGCTTTAACCTGTGCTGCAGTAATGCTGGGTGCCTGGCATTCCTCCTGTATTGTGATTGGTGCTTTAGGGGGGTTAGGGGGGTAAAGTTGGCACTGTATCTGTCGGCCAGTATGTTGTTAATATCTGTCAGCTCAGTATAGGAGGTACCATTGTATAGTAACTCAGAGCAAACCTGGGTATTACCACGGAGATTCTTGATATAACTATAGAAGGCTTTGTGGTTGTTTTTAGTGTCTGCTGCAATTCTGCCTTCATAGCTGGCTTTAGAGGTTTTGATGAGGGATCGCAACTTTTTGTTGAGGCTAATAAGGGAGTTTTTCCAGTCTTGGGGGGTTGGGGGTTCACCTTTTTCTGCAACAGTTTCTTCCTTCTGAAACCACACAAAAGACCAGTGAAAACAGCTCTACTTTCCAAAATAAGAATTTAATAAAAACCTTTTAGTTGTCTCTCCTCTCCTAGCGCCTCTGCTGCAAGCCTTTACAGAGTAAAAAAGTGAAGCTCACTCACACAGTCCTTTTATACAGCTGCCATATCAATTAACAATTCATTACATAATACAATCAGTTCCTAATTGTTAAGCTAACAATTAACCCATGAAATTCTGCCAATTGAACTCTTTATTCATTCCTAAAGGCTGCAAAGTTTCATATTTCATTATTGAAATTGCTTCCTTTCTTCTTAAAATCTTTTTCAATACATTTTCATCTCCATGTCTGTTGTATACTTGTTCCAAAATTGTGACTTTCATATTGTCTATTATACCCCCATGTTCTGAATGAAAATGCTCTGCCACTGGACTGCTCATCTTCCTATTTTTAACATCCCTAACATGTTCTTTTATTCTCTCAGCCAGACTTCTTTTAGTTTCCCCAATATAGCCTTTGCCACAAAAGCATTTTATAAGATATATAATCCCCCTGCTAGTGCAGTTAAATGTTCCTATAGTATTAAAACTTTTCCCCTTAATATCTTCAGCTTCTCTGATTATGTAAGGGCATATTGCACACTTCCCACAGGGGAAAGTTCCCTTCCTTGTTATTGCACATGCTAGCTTCTGTGTTGGTCTCTCAAACCTGCCACTTACTAAAAAATCCTTCAAACTTCTCCCTCTCTGGAAAGAAATAGTAAGCTCAACATTCACCAAAGAAGGTACCTCCCTTCTTGTCTTGTTCCAACTATTTTTTATCATTTCATTAAATACTTTAGAAAAAATAGTATATTTTGTGGCAAAAAACATTTTTGAACATTCTCCCTTGTAATTTGTAACTACATGCTGGCTATTTTTGTCCTTGTTCCCATAATCTTGTTTTTTGCTACTTTTTCCAAATACTTTATTATAACTTAGTTTCAATTGATTTGGGTCATAACCTCTCTCCATGAATTTATTGCAAACCTTGTCACACTCTACTTCTGCTTCCCTAACATTGGTACATAGCCTTTTGACTCTTAACATTTCCCCATATGGGATAGATTTCAATGTATGTTCTGGGTTTTTCCAGTCTTGGGGGGTTGGGGGTTCACCTTTTTCTGCAACAGTTTCTTCCTTCTGTTGTAGAGTTTATTAATGGCAGGGGACCACCAGATTGGCTTCCTTTTTTTGGAGGAGAGCGTCTTGGTTCTGTTGGTATGGCTGGTTCCATGTATTTATGTATGTGTTCGTACAGTGCATTGGTTTATGATTTGGCAGTCATGCATCTATATTCCATTGACATGGGTGCTGTGAAGTTAGCCACATCTGTTTTTAGGAGCCCAAAGTCAGCTTTGGAGAAGTTTTTCATTGTGGTTACCTTTGCAGGGGGTGTGGGTGATATGTGGATTTCCATGGCGATTAGTTTGTGGTCAGATCTAACCAGGGTGGAATTGACTAGTAGTGCAGAGCAACGGTTTTCCATGTTAGTAATAACCAGGTCAAGGATGTTGCTTTCTCTAGTGGGGGTAAGAATGAGCTGGTCAAAGGCATTGTAACTGATGAATTCCAGGAAGCGTTGGGCCCGTGTATTGGTGCACGAGTAGTTTTCCCAATTGATGGAGGGGTAGTTGAAGTCACCTAGTATGAGAGTGTTGGGTTGGACCCTAATAGTTTCCAGGGTGCTTAGAAACATGAAGTGAAGAGTTTTGGGACATGGTTGGGGACCTATAGCAGGCTACGACCTGAATCGCCGTCTTACCCAATGATAGCTGTACCTGGAGTATCTCAGATGCGTTATGCTGGGCTACTAGTTTGGAGGTGTGCATATCCTTTATGACTATGGAAACAGCGCCGCCTTTGGAGCTTCGGTCCATGTTCTGGGCCATGGGTACTGTCAACCACAAAAAGTTTATTGCAACATTCTGACAATAAAATAAAGTTGTCATTTCTCAGGGACAAGAGTAGTCAACACTAGAGGCATAGGCTTCAGACACTTCACTAACTCTGACTCTATGAATTACAACACATCTCCTATCATTTTTTAAAACATTGGATTTCCTTGTGAAGGAGGTAACATTTGCTAACATTTTTTGGCAGATACAGTACCCTAACAAGGCATCTGAACAGAATGTATTACACCTCACAACATGCAGGGACTGAAAATGTCCCTTGTCACATAACATTTACTACTTATTTGATAAACAGGTAAATGTACTCCTGTACAGCTCTTCATGAACTCAAACCAAGTTAGAGGTGAGAACAAATGCACACAACTAAAACAGTACAATATGAATAGTAGAATCTGGTATGGTAATTAAGAAAAATTGACTTTATTTGCATATGATATTATTTTGTATCTGATAAAACCAGAAAAGAACATCCATTTGTTGAGGAGCATTCCGAGACAGTTTCAAGCCTTTTTGGGATATGAAATTAATGAAGATAAAACAAGAACAGAGCAGTCTGATAAAATCCTTCAACTCTTTACTAATTGCTAACCACAATGTCTCCTTACAGCTTACAGCTGTAGTAAACTATACACCCACAAACAAACTGGTTCATGAAAGTCCATAGGCGACATGATAAAATGAAGTACTTAGGAATATGGGTTAAAAAGGATTCTGTTACGGCATCTAAGGATATATGGGAAGAGACTAAACAAAAGATAATACAAAAACTGAGAAATTGGAAACTCTGTTTTATGGATATGAATAAAAAGATGCAAGCAGTGAAACTGTTTTAGTCCCCTTAGTTTTATACACAGTTCGGGTATATTTTTACCAACCAAAGGAGACATTGTGGTTAGCAATTAGTAAAGAGTTGAAGGATTTTATCTGGGAGTGGAAGAAGGCAAACAGTTAAGTGGGATAAGTTGATCCTTCCAATAGAACATGGTGGTTTGGGATTACCTGATTTGAAGGGGTATTTCAGAGCTACATAGCTAAGGCTGCTATACACAGCACAAGTAGAAAGCTACAATTCAAAATGGAAAGGTATGATGATGAAATGAAGGAGGAGGCTGAAGAAATAGGGATAGACTGTGATTTTGCATGCTGATCCTTAAGGAGAAGAGCAATAAACATACAGAATATTATATTCATGAAGCAGCAGAAATAGAATTCTAAGAACTAAGCCAACACGGCGATGGAAAAAGGAGATCCTGCCGATAGGAATGACTACAATTAGGGGTACAGAGAATAGGCAAGAAATGGCTAGAATTTATTGGTGAAAATGGGCAAAGGAACCAAGGCATTGGGAGCAAATAATTAGAGAAGGAAAGGTAATAGAATGGGAAGAGGCCAAGAATACATTCAGTCTGTAGGCTAGATATTAATATCAATCCTTGATAGGGAAGGCAGACTATAGGCAAAGAGAAAGGAATAGGGGGATCCCAAGTGAAAGCCCAGCACTGGTAGAGTTTTTAGTAGAATCTAGAACAGAAACTGTTGTTAAAAAATGGAAATTTAATAGTGCATATAAAATATTGCATGATAACTACAGGAATCAATCAGAGGAGGCTAGAAAGGATTCGGACGAGAGACTGGATAAGCATTCCACAAAGAAACAATGGGAAGATATATGTATGGCTCCCAAACATGCAAAAAAGTCTAGAAGTGTTAGGATTTTTGCTTGGAAGTGTTTGCATAGATATTTTTATACCCCAAGCAGACTCCAAAGATTTTTTTCTTAGGTAGATTGCAAATGCTGGAGGTGTTACGGGGAAGAAAGAGATAACTGGGAACATATTTTTTGGGAGTGTAATAAGTTGACACACTTTAAAAATTCCTTGCAGACTACTCTATCAGAAATACTGGGTGATCAAATTGGTGTAACCAAGGAAATTATTTTTTGAGCTGTGATACAGAATTGGAATTGCTTAGACATTGTAAGGCCTTGCTGGATTTAATTCTGATGGCTGCCTAAAAAGCAATTACCAGAAAACGGAAATCAAAGTCTAAACCAATCATACTGGATGTAGTGAACATAAGTAACAGAGATGAAAGAACTGGAACTAAGGTCTTTAGAAAAGGGTAAAAACAAATTTCATAGAAAAAACATTGGAACAAAACATGCAGAATAATATTTTGGAGGAGGAATGTGGTTTAAGGGAAGGCAGAAACTGAATGAGCTAGGTGATGTTTGACTGACAATGACGGTATAGAAGATTATATGAGATGTATAATGTTTGCAACTGAAAATATGTCAATATGGTTTGTTTTAATTTATATAAATGTATGATGTCATAAATGATAATTCAATAAAGGTGTTTCTTATTTAAAAATATATGAATAGTAGAATCCTTAAATTACACAACACAATTCCAGAAAGCATTATACAAGGTACAAGCTACAGAATTTCTACTTAAATGATTTCTCTCTCTCCCTAAAGTTTCAGTTCATGATTTAAATTTGGTCTGATTTGTTTTATGTCAGACTAACATAAGGAATAAGAAAATGTGTAAAAAAAAGTCCATGTTGCTATATTCATTGAGTATTAGACCCTCCTACCTGATGATTTTATTGCACTGGTTACACACAGGGGTCCTGTTGCCAAGGTCTGGTATCTGCTGAGCTGCCTGCATGATGGAGCTTCGGTTTTCCATTGGTGTGAGCTGTGCTGGTTGACTGTGCTTAGTCATTACTGTGGTAGTTTTGTTAGGGGCATAACGTTCAGCAAATTCTGAGTCTGTGGCCCATGGTGGACGAGATGATGGGCCCATGCTCTGACTTCTTGACACCTTGGAGCCTGAGAACAAAATGAATATTGTAACATGCACTCACAATCACAGACCACAGAAATGTCCTCACATTAGAGAAAAAAACACAACTGATCTGTAATGGTACAACAACAGGCACTTCTGTCTGTAATGTTTAAAGAATACACGGTTACATCAGACCATCACTAACTGTAGTCGCTGATGCACTTTCAGTGATGGACAGAACAGAGCTACTGATTCACTAGGCATCCATCACTTCTAAAACATTTTGAAATATTCTTGTACTTGCATACTCACATCAACACAAGTCATGCACAGACATGTCTAATCATGAACTAGAAGCTTACAAGTGTTAAGAGTAGCTATCTGTGAATGCACACTCGCCACATATGCTATCATCTGATCCGTGTAGCCTCCTTGACATTTTCACAAGTCATCTCAAAAGAAATTATCCATGTGTAATGGCACAGTTAACAAAAGAATATACATAGTATGCAACTACTGAATAAAAGGAAGGTGGTAATTTGACATGGCATTTAATATTTGCAAGATAACTGGTCGGATGGCTCTGAACTTGGTGCTATAGGTGATGGTCATAATATTAAGATAGAAAAGGCAGTGAAAAAAGGAAACTATTTCATCTGCATCAAGGGAAGCACTTTCAAACAATATGTCTGCTCTTCCTACTGAAGCCCAGAGTAGTGTTTGACTCCTTCCACCTCATTTGCCAGTTGTATGGCTCCGAGTAAATCAGTTAACCAGACAGTGCTCTCTGGTCATCCTGAAAAGTGATACATGCGCCCAGTCAACAAATGAATAAAATCAAAAAATAAAAAAAGATTCAGCAGATGAGTAACAAGGCTATTAAAGAAGTCACAAGATGTCAGTCATAGAACCTAACATTGGTTTAGCAGAGACATTTATCCTGCAAACAGAAACATGAATGCAACTACATAGACACTGCAAAAGACTATACTTGATGAGATATTCTGTGCATATTAGGTTATTTTAAACTTGAGCACTACTGAAAATGACAACACTTACTGCAATTAATTATACTAATTACAATAAACTCTCACATGAACTAGTAAATAAATGAGATGCTACATTTATTTTGTTCCATAACTGTGCAAGGCATATTACACAGTGGAAGCTCTGTGGATTTATAAGAGCATTAAGGGGTTACATGCCAAATACTTCCCAGGTGAGTGGAGTTCGACCAGCAGCATAGCAATGAAGGAGCCAGGCAGGGTGTGGGCTGAGTGAAGTGGCATCACCTGCTTGCCTCTCCCAGCAGGGGCGGTGGGGGTTGCACACACACTCAAGGGCACACTGGTCACTGCTAACTTCCTGGTGAAGATTAGTAAGCTCAGTAATTGTGCCTTTGGGATGGGTGGGCAGGGATGCCTGGAGGGAAAGCCCTTTGCTGAAGTGAGGGGACATCTTCCTCTGCCATCCCACTGCACACCCCTCCCTTATGCTCAAGCCACCCTTGATGGCTGTCTGAATGGTGGCCCCTCCTGGCTGACCCTCATCTCAGTAACAGGGAATGAATCAGCCATTTGGCTGTAGCAGGGGCTGATGATCGACAGTGAGGGAAAAGAATATAAAAAAGTCAATGCACTGAGGAATTAAATTAATTGCTAAGCAATGAGACATCAGACACAGCTTTTGGGAATCAGATGTTGGTCTTTTAGCAAGATGACCCAAACTCAGTCAAAGCATAACTTTCAGTTGTAGACAATACAACCAACCTTATTTTGAATGTGGTAAAATTAGGAGTGGACTGAAAAAAGAAGTACACAGTAAATGGGTTATCATAAGCAACTGCCATTTTGGAATCAAGAAAGTGCACTTTTAGAAGTACAGATTTGGTTCCTCTGACATAATGAAACAATATAGGATTTAAATTGAATTGACTGAGTAAATACATGGTACCTATTAACCACACTGACCAATCATATGCATGTACGTTCACAAACACTAGGCCCAACGCTTCCTGGAATTCATCAACTCAAATGCCCTGGATCAGCTGGTAAAAGCCCCTACCACAGGTGAAAACATATTGGACCAGGTCATCACCAACATGGGCGACAGGTATTCCACACCGGAGGTCAACCTGTCTCTGGTTAGATCAGACCATAAACTAATCACTCTGGATGTCCACACCCCACCACCACCCACAACTAAGGAAACCACAGTAAAAAACTTTTCTAAAGCAAACCTCACCTTACTTAAGACAGAGGTGGTAAGTTTCACAGCCCCCACGCTAAAGGATAATGCTACCCAAGATGCAGAAACCTTTACAAATGCACTCTATGAGCACCTACAAGGATGCATGGATCGTGCCATCCCTAGCAAAACCAAGACTCACTCCTCTAAGAGAAGAAAACCAGTTTGGTGGACCCCTGCAATAAACAGGCTATACAACTGAAGGAGGAAACTAGTTCAGAATAAAAGCAAATCCCAAGAAGGAAAGACATCCCTGATCAGTATCAGTAAGAAAATGTGGTCCCTCATGAAATCATCCAAGGCTAACTTCAAAAGAAAAATAGCCAAGGATTCAAAAGATAACCACAATTCCTTCTTTAGCTATGTTAAGAATCTAAGTGCAACTCGCAGATATGCAGTGAACTAGTGCAAAATAGCACAAAATATACTGAACCTACTGATATTGCAAACATCCTGGCAGATAGATTCAGTGCAAACTTCACCCCCCTCTCACCTCCAAAAGTGCCCACAACAATACCGGAAAATTGTAGTGTCCCAAAATCACAGATGCACAGGTGAAAACAGCCCTTTCAAAAGCTAAAAACACAGCATCAATGGGACCAGATGGTGTCCCAGGCTGTGTCTTGCATGAACTACAGAACAAACTAACCCCCCACCTAAACACATTGTTCAACCTTAGCCTATCTACAGGCTACATGCCCACAGAATGGCAAACAGCAATGGTTATTCCTCTCCACAAAGGAGGGGCCACAACTGACCCTGGTAACTATCGCCCCATAAGCCTGACTAGCCTGGTCTGCAAGGCTATGGAGCGCATCATCATGGAACTCAAAGACATTGGGAACCTCCAAATACTTGACCGAACCCAGTTTGGCTTTGTAAGGGCAGATCATGCCTACTAAACCTGGTTGACTTCTTCAAGACAGGCACCAGGGCCATAGACAAGGGAAAGGTGGTACACACAGCCTACCTTGACCTCTCCAAGACTTTCGACACCATTCCCCACTCTGGTATTACAGAAAAACTCACCAGCCAGAACATAAACCCCTACGGCATGAGATGGGTTCCAAACTGGCTTACAGACAGAACTCACATGGTAAGAATATCAGGCTCCAGGTCCGACTCTAAACCAGTCACAAGTGGTGTCCCACAAGGCTCGATCCTGGGACCCCTACTGTTCGGCATATACTTCTCAGAAGTACAGACAAACACAGGAGGACTATGGCTAACCAAGTTCGCCGATGACTGCAAACTGGGAGCCATAACTGACTCTCCGGCTGACACGGACATCCTCCAGAAGGGCCTTACTGAGATGGACACCTGCTGTCAAAGTCATGGCCTCAAGTTAAATGCCAAAAAATGCATAGTCATCCCATTTGGGAAAAACAAAACACCCACGAATTACCACATAGGTGGCAGCCCTCTTAACACAGAAGAGGTAATAAGAGATCTGGGGACCCAGGTAGATAGTAATCTCTCCTTTGACAATCATATTGCCAAAGTAGTTAGGAAATCCTTCTATGTGGCCCATCTAATTACTAAAGGGTTCGCATCTAGAAATAAAGAGGTTACAGTGCCCCTCTACTCGTCACTCATTAGACCCATCACAAGTACAATGCCCCATTTGGGTGTACCTCATAAGACATTTCCAACAGCTGGAAAGACCACAAAAGTACCTCACCAAGAGGATTACTGGTCTCAAACATATGTCCTATGCAGCCCAACTGAAAACACTCTGGCTGTACTCAGTGGCATATCGCTTACTGAGAGGTGATCTCTGCCTGACTTACAAAGTTATGTCCAACTCAGATTTGATGGACATGCTCCACCTAAAGAAATCCAAGTCACTGCGAGCCACTCGCTCTAGTGAGCTAAACCTCGCCACAACAATAAATAAAACATGCTGGAGGGATAGATTCCTGTCACAGAGACTCCCCATGCTTTGGAACAAAATTCCATATTATATCTGGCAGAGGCCCTCACTAACACCCTTCAAGAGAAACCTTGATGAGTGGATGGGTAACAGAAAATACACCCCTGGGATCACTTCATTGGCTCTGCTTGACAGAGGATCAGTTAATTAATCAATGGGATGGCGAAAGCTGACACACTCTGGCTAGGCTTATAAATGCCCTCGGGCAGATAGCCTAGTACCTACCTATAAACCTATAGACACACACAAACTCACTTTACTTACACAGCAGCTATCATCTGGGAAGCTCAAACCACTGCCTTTGGAACATCAGTTAGAAACATTAAGTAGTCTGTAGGTGTAATCCCAAATCTTTAATAAATCACAGCAAGTAAAACACAACAGTTTAGCGCTTTCATTCAAACACCTTGAACTTCATCAGAACTAAAGACATAAAACTTCTAGTGCATTATATATATTCAAGTTAAATGGTCATTTAAAATCCACCAATAAAAAGCTTTTTCAATAAAATAATCAAAAATAATTTAATGAAACAGCACTATTAAAACCAACGTTAAATATAACCACGAAATATACAACTGTGTGTAAATAACTTTGAAAAATAAACATTTTTGTAAAGCCAGTGCCCTAAAAACACTAATATGTTTAGATAATGTACAAGAATCTACATACAATAACTTTGCTGCTCTCAATCTTAAAACTGGAACAATAAAAATGATTCCATTTAAGCCTGGATAACAATCTGTTGGCTGAGTGCATTGTTTACAGCATATGTATAAATGTAGTGCATTTAGTTCTCTGCTCAGCAATCAAAATAAAACTGCTATGTTTAAATGTGGCTGCTGTAAACCGTACATTTATATCAGTAACACTGAATTAATTTACTTGGAAAACCTTGATAAAAAGTTCAGGACGCAGTCATAATTTTAACTGTAATTCTGTTGGTTTAGTGTACATTTGCACTTGTAGGTGTGGTAACTTGTATATAGGAAAAACTAAGAGGGTACTAAAAAAGTGTATATATGAACATGTTTATGATATAACACATAATGTAAAGACTAATGCTTTGGCTAAGCATGCAAAAATTTATGATAATGTTAATTTAAAGTTTTTTTGTTTTAGAACCTGTGCAAAATATCCAAGATGAGGAAACTAGGAGAACCTGTAGGAGTACAGAGAGTTGTTTTGGCAATTGACTTTACAAGCCAAGAGATATCCAAGCTTAAATGAAGTCATTTCTGCTATTTCACTTTTAAGATTGATAGCGGCAAAATTATAGTATGTGCATTCATATACATTATCTTAACATATTATTCAAGTGTTTTCAGGAGATTGGTTTTACAAAAATGTTTACTTTTCAAGTTATTTACGTAGTTACATTTTCATATTTCATGTTTATATTTAACATGTTGGTTTTAATAGTGCTGTTTCTTTAAATAAGTTTTGATTGTTTTACTGACAAGACTTTTTTTATTGGTGGATTTTAAATGATCATTTAACTTGAGTATACATACTGCACTAGACGTTTTATGTTTTTAGTTCTGATGAAGTTCCAGGTGTTTGAACAAAAGCACTAAACTGTTGTGTTTTACTTGCTGTGATTTATTAAAGAATTTGGGATTACACCTACGGACCACTTATTTTTGCTAACTGGTGTTCCAAAGGCAGTATTTTGTGTTTTAGT